>NC_092782.1:31942766-32245797 GCF_047496795.1 Chiloscyllium punctatum
GTTTTGCTGCAACAGAAATGTTTCCGACTGTAATGGTAATATCAAAGTGTGTTTGAGCAAATTCCTTTTGAGCAGACAAAGCTAAGAGATACAGGTGTCACCTGGGTATCTTGAAGTAATCCAAAAACTCTGCTGCCTGTATTAACATACATTAATTCCCATTCACCCATCACTTCTGGGCTTTTTGTCTATGCTGAATTAAGCAATGTCTTGATTAAAATACCTCTTTTTTAGTTCAAGCTGCTGCATTCCATTGTCTCTCCCTAGCTCTGTAATCTCCCCCTAACCTTACTGTCTTTCAAAATATCTGTGCTGATCTGATTCTAGCATTTTGAAGATGCCCAATTTTATTCACTCCACCATTGGTGGCAGTGTCTTTTTGGTCTGGTTCTGATGTTTTGGAATTTGCTTCTTCAATGTCTCTGTTTTATCATATCATTTTTCCCTTTTAAGGTACTCCTTAAAACCCACCACTTTGATCAAAAATTAGGTCAAATAACAACCTATCTCCTTACGTGTCATTGTTTGATAATGCTCCAGTGAAATACCTTCGGAAGATTTTTTTATTATATCAAATATATAATGGAAGTATATGTAAATTCTTGTTGAGAGATGTAGGGATTAATTTAGAAAATGTACACTTGATTGTGAAGGAAACACTGGGAGGAATGGTTCCAATATTAACTATGTTCATTGAAGTCACTCCTTTGGTCAAAATTCTGCTACTTTGTTTTGTGTATTTTACATCCGTTAATACTGTGACAACTTTAAATGGGAATTGCAGTATTATCTCAGATTGCAGCACATCAAAACAGCTTTGATATAATAATCTAAAAAAAATTATACCTTTTGTATTGAATCAATTTAACAGACCAAGAGCTTTATGGATCCAGTTCAATAAACAGATCAGAAAGAGCTAATTTGTGTATGCATTTTTCAATTGCAGAGCTATAATCTCAGAAGTTTGTATAATTCATTTGCAAGTGGGACCTTCAAACAGTATCTTGCACTTGAGTCTCGAAAACAAAACTCAGATTGCATAATATATTAGATACAATTGAGTGAAATGAGTTGTTTGGATAAATAAATAACTCAATGTATTATAGAAAAGTATTTCCTTATTCAATATTTGCAGGATTGCATGACGAGTATGTTATTTCTAACTCAACTGAATTGTGACTGTATATTTCACATTGTACTTTTACCAATTGATCTCTTATTTACCAATAGGCTGACTGTAATATAAACTGAACAATATAACAAGCTATTCAATGATACTGAAAAAATGCAAAATTAAACATTTTCTCAATGAAGATAAAGTAGAATAACAGATGGTAAACACACCTTTTCCCAGGCTTTGTTCTTACAATTTATGGAACTCTTCAACTGGATTACATATGTAAAATGCAGAGTGAAGTTTCAAAAGAATAACCTGTGTGCAATGGCTAAAGACTTCTACAATAACTTATTGAAGAATGTGCTTGTTAGCTTTTGTGCTGGAATATATTAAGATTAGATTAGATTACTTTCAGTGTGGAAACAAAGCTTTCAGCCCAACAAGTCCACACCGACCCGCTGAAGCACACCCACCCAGACCCATTCCCCTACACCTAACACTATGGGCAATTTAGCATGGCCAATTCACCTAACCTGCACATTTTTGGACTGTGGGAGGAAACCAGAGCACCCGGAGGAAACCCACGCAGACATGGGGAGAATGTGCAAACTCCACACAGTCAGTCGCCTGAGGCAGGAATTGAACCCGGGTCTCTGGAGCTGTGAGGTAGCAGTGCTAACCACTGTGCCACCGTGTCGCCCGTAGTTTGTTAGTTTATTATTGATTATAGTACTTTGTATCATATAGGTATAGATCATATGCTGTGAAGTATATTGTTAGGTCAATGTTAATGTGTAAAACCTTAAAGTAAATTGTGTGGCTACATTTTAAAGCAGGTTAGCTCACCCACCTTCAATTTTACTAATAATTTTATAACAGCTGTTGCAGGTCAAAAGACAGACGTTTCTTGTGATACACTCAAAAGTAAAGCTGTCAAATACCACATTTGCTGAGGGAGCTGTAAAACCAAGACAATAATTTCCATATATAGATTTGAACAATCCACAAATAGCTCAAATATTTCCAAGAATAGTTCAAAGAAAATAATTCCCTATATTGTTCTCAAAGATTTTGGGCCCAGTGAGTTTGAAGTGCTTGTTAAATGCTTCTCATGTTTCTCTGTACCAACAATAAAATATCAAAGAAACCTACCAACTATCTATTTTGTGTCATTATATGATTAGATGTTGAATACAAACCAAGGAACATTCCTTTATAATGCCCTTCTCAATTTCAGTGCACCTTCATCCTGCTGTCTGGATTGCCAAACAAGTTGCTGATAGCATGAACGTGGGAAACTTTAAATACCCCTTCCTTAGCAATAATCTTCCCTTTTTAAGATCTCACATTCAGATACCAAGAGAATATTCTTTTTCAGCCACAGGAATCCTAGGAAGACGAAAGGGAACACTGGGATAAGGGCTATGGGGAGGGTGCAGGTAAGCGGAATTGAAAAGCCCATCAGCCATGATTAAGTGGTGGAGTGGACTCATTGGGCCAAATGGCCTTGCTTCCACTCCCATATCTTATGCTCGTATGGTCTTAATCCTGATGAGGAATCTATATCATTTGATCAGATATGCCCATAGACCAGCTAGGACACTGAGATATTACACTTGCCTTGGGGTTAGCACAGAGTTGGAATCAGCATACGGTGAATGACTGAGCACAGTGAAGAGGCAGCTGCAACCAGGCCAAGGGTAAAGGATGATTTGTTTGCCAGTGTATTAGTGTGTGAATTGGTAGACAGATATTGCTGCAGAGGACTTAGATAAAGACCTCAATAATGTGATATGCAGGAGAATGCCCATCTAAAAGGCTGGATACATTGGCTGGCTTGCCAGTCAGCCTTGTGTCTTTGTCAAAGACCATGGAGGAGTCTGGATTTAATTTGGTGAAGAGCATGGAGACAGAGAGGTATTGTCTCCATACTTGCTACCTTGTAGTAATATGTCTTTGATGCCCTCCTGAGGATGTGACAATATCTCTGACAAATGCACCAAAATGCTTCCAAAGCCAATTCAGAGTACTTTCAGATGCTTTCTGACAGAAAATGTTCCAAAAATGTCACTCATTTGGGTGCCTGGTCTAACAAATACCATTAGTTCAGAGCCTGTTGTTATTTCACCATAATTTATTCAGAAATGGACAACCCAATTGTTGGCAGATTCTATGCTGTCCAAGTTTGGAATCCTGTCATCACATCAGCCACTTGGATTTTGTGGCATCTGATAATATAAACACACTGTGGTTAGACATGCATAGAAGACACAACTACATCTAGCCATATCAACAAAGAATGCTATTTCCCTAGAGAATCTAAGTTGTGTCTCCTTATCTAAGCAAAGATAATCTTTCTGTAAGTGGGAATATAGCAAAGATTTTCTGCATTGATTCCTGGAATTACAGGACTGACATATGAGGAGAGATGGAGCTGATTAGGATTGTATTCACTTCAATGTAGAAAAATGAAAGAGAAATAACATAGAAACCTATAAATTTCCAACAGGACTGGACAGGTTTGATACAGGAAGGATACTCCCAATACTCAGAGAGTTCAGAACCAGTGGTCATAATTTAGGATAGGAGGTCGACTTTTTGGGACTGACGTGAGGCGAAGTTTCTTCACCCAGAAAGTGGTGAGTCTGTGGAACTCATTAGGGCAGAAAGTGATTGAAGCCAAAATATTTTGTTTGGAAGAAGGAAATAGATAAAGCTTTTGTGACTAAGGCATCAAGGATTATGTGGGGAGGGTGGGATGAGGGAATCGAGCTCCATGATCAACTATGATCATAATGAAGGACGGAGCAAGATGGAGGATTTTAATAGCCAACTCCTGCTCCTACCTTCTATGTTTCTGTGCCTTCACGGTGCAATTAGAAGTGGCCTTATAATCCACATTCAAAATGCCTCGAGATTGCTTGCTGAAAATTAGGTTTCAGGAACAAATACCTCTTTTACCAAAATTGGTAAAATAAATCAATTGTTTTTGCCTTTTCCAAAGGTGTACACTCATGAAACATTACATTTTGCTGTGGCAACAGGTGAAGCCAAACTACAGCTCCTGTCTGAAAGTCAAGTATGATCAGTGAGTGTCATTGTGAAGCGATGCAAGGATAGCAAATAAATACAGAATCTGTATTGGGAAATATGTTTGATACTTCTTTCTATGTAAGAAAAATCTGTTTGCTTAGAAATATTCTTTAAAGCATTTTTGATTATTCTATGATAATTTTGAATTCAATGGGAAATTAGGAAAGAGCTGTGTGAATGAAATGGGAAGGAATGCTCCCACTGCGAGTCCAGCATGAAACTCCAATCTTTTTAACTCGCTGGTCTTATTTCAATAAATAGTGTTATTATACAATATTGATGAAGAAGCTGTAAATGTTAACTTTGAAAAGGGGTCCTTCAACCAAAAATGTTTGAACAACCCTTCTGCTATTTCAAGGATATAGTTAAGCTCTGCACTCTGTCTGCTACTGTTTATTTTGCTTTTGTATAATTTTACACTCCAGGACCTATTAGATAAGAGGTTATTTCTGGAGGTAGATAAATAAGGGACCATGGTGATTCTTGGCTTGTTAGAACAATAACAGGAGCACACTGACCATGTCTGGAATAACCCATATGAATGACCCTTAGCCCTTGAACATACATTTCCATGAATAAGCATCCAAGTGCAGCCACCAAAGGAGTTGTTGGGAGGCTGCCAGCGGGTGATGATTGTTGAGGCTTGTTGGTCTTGCCTCAAAGTATCACAAAAGTTATCAAACATCCCTGCTGGTGAGTGAGTAAAATAGAGAACTGTATTTTTTTTTCTGGAAGAGGCTGGGCATGTTGCTTGGACCATGTAGAGGTGGAGTTGAGGTAATGGAGGTAACACAAATATTCAAATACTTGATCCACCCAACCCTTTAGTGCTCCTCTGTGTGTGGCAAAATCTGCAGATTGTGCATTGCATTTATTAGCCATCTCAAATCCACTGAATTAGAGTGGAAGGAAGTTACCCTTAATCCTGAGGGACTGAATGTAGGTTTGCTCGCTGAGCTGGAAGGTTCATTTCCAGACGTTTTGTTACCCTACTAGATAACATCTTTAGTGGGCCTCAAGTGAAGCACTGCTGAAAATTCCTGCTTTCTATTTATATGTTTGGGTTGCTTTGGGTTGGTGATGTCATTTCCTGTAGTGATGTTATTTCTTGTGGTGAAGTCACTTCCTGTTCCTTTTCTCATGGTGTGGTAACTGGGGTCTAACTCAATGTGTTTGTTAATAGAGTTCCAGTAGAATGCAATGCTTCTAGGAATTCTTGTGCATGTCTTTGTTTGGCTTGGATGGATGTGTTGTCCCAGTCAAAGTGGTGTCCTTCCTCATCCATATGTGAGGATACTAGTGAGAGAGGGTCATGTCTTTTTGTGGCTAGTTGGTGTTCATGTATTCTGGTGGCTAGTTTTTTTTAAATACATATAAATACATACAGCCTAAGGCCCACTGAAGATGTTACCAAGTAGGGTAATGAAACTGGAAATGAACATTCCAGCTCAGCGAGTAAGCTACAAATCTTCTCAAAACTTGCTAAATCCTGAGGCACTGTCCAAAAGGAAGAAGTTGCAGGGCTCCCAATTAAAGTAAAACTGTGGAATACTAGTAGGATAACAAACCCAAAATCAAGATTTGGCAAGAACTTATGGAAGTACTAAAAGATGCCAAATGTACATTATAAAATACTTCAGTATATAATCTTTATGGATCTGATGGAGCAGGATTGTTCTTGTCCCATGGAGTGTTCTCAGGCCTTTCCTAAACTTGTCTAATGCCAGCACCTTTATCTGTCTACCCTAAAACTATCTGTAGGAGGGGGCTGTTCCATTATGGGAATTCTTGGGATTCTGACTTGGTTTATGCTCTTGTCTAATGGCAGTTACAATGCTCCAGCTGGTTTCAGGTGAGATTTAGAGCTGCTTTATTGAAATAAAATCAGCGAGTTTCATGATGAACAGCATTCCTTCCTACTTCATTCACACTGCCCTTGCCCAATTTCCACACTGAATTCAAAATTACCATTAAGTTGCATTTCAAGGAATCCAACCTTAAAATTAAACATGAAGAAGCATAAGACACAGTAGAGAGTTTGGAAATTAGCATTATGGTTGAAAAGGTAGCTAGTGAAAAATTATTTCTCCTACTCAATGGATTGCAATTAGTGGTGCCAAAGTAATCTTGGGACTGGAAGTATCAGGAAGAAGGATTTATTTTCATGTCGTAATTTCCTGGACTATGGAATTCATTAGACAACAGACTACTGAAGTCATCAGTTATTTAATTGAAGGGATCTGAATGGACAAGTGAAGAAGTAAGAAACTTCAAATGTTGTGGGATAAAGCAGGGAAATAAAATTACATAGAATCAGTACTCAATTACAACTCAAATCTCAATGATTTATGGACTAAAATGTTAATACTTTTCAATTAAGTTACAGTAATTTATTATATACATTACAATTCTAAATATGAGAAATGAAAACATGAAGTTTATCACATAAATAATGTGCCATGTAATAAATCTAGATTGTCTGTGTTTTGTTGTACTGTTGTAGTATTAAAATGCTCTAGAGGGAGAGGTTAAGACAGGCTGGTGCTGTTCGAATATATGTGGGTCTTTTTCCAAATAAGATCGCCTTTCAAGTTTTGTTAATTGACTTTTCCTATAATGTGACTTGAAATGCTTGTAACAATGTATACATTCTGCATTGGCTGTGAGTAGGTTGCATGTGCTATGGATCTCTTAGGAATAATTTCTCAATTGAAGCAATACACTAAAGGCACAGGTGCTTTCATCTCCTTCTTTTGATATATTTTGTTTTCTGGTTGTTTTAACTCAAAAATGTTGCTCATTCATCCCCAATAGCTCTACTTTGTGGTAATTCTATCTGATATTGCAGTCTGCACATTATATTAAACCGGATGTTCCCTTCTGAGAACTCAATGTTCCTCATGTGGTTGATCTTGTCCAGTCAGCGCTCTCTTATGCCCTTTTTCTTTGTTCTTGTCATTACATTCACATTAAAAGTTTTCCATCTTAACTTTTTGTTTATAATGAGTTTATTTAATCTTTTATAATGTTTTCTATCAAGTAAATGTATGATGATATGAGATGGGCCATATTTCATTGAGGTTCACAGGAAGGGCACCAGAATATTATCTGGCTTTAGTGTCCTCAGTTACTATGAGCAACTTAAAAGCGAGAAGATTTGACTGAAGCAATGAAAATAATGAAAGAACTAGACAACATCTATGTCAGTAGATTATTTGTATTATAGAAAGAAAAAGGACAAATATTTTCATGTAGATACTGACTTTGATTCCAAAGGTTTTTTACAACTAACAAAGGGCATTTTTTGAAAAGGATTCACTGCTGTACTTCGGGTGAAGAAAAGGCTGGAGAGAGCTAGGAGCCATTTATTTAATTTATGTATAAACGAACACTTTTTCTCAATCTCTGAATTTCACAAACTACTTTACAGCCAATTAGGCACTCTGAAATTTACTGCAGTTTGTAGCATATAAGTCAACATGATATATAATATGATTTTTCATATAACTGGCACATTTGTTTTGACCATGACATGCTACACAGTGTTAGTCATCAGCCTCAGTGTTTTTTGCCTCACTACTGAATGTCCCACCTTTATAAGTCAGCACAAGGGATCAGGCAGGCAATACAGGCTGTGTTGCAAAGAAATATAATATTTTAACATACATCCACACTGAGCAAATCTCTTTTGGTGAATGACAGAGTCTTTCAACAAAACGAATGAAGATGAAGCTGATTTCGAGTTTCAAAGTCTCAACATTAGCTATTAATCAAATTTGTTTGTCAAACATCTGTGCCTCAATGAGGGAATTTGGTGTTAGTAAATAAAAACTTCAGCAAGAATAGAAGTCTGCCCTGAAGAAAATGCCCAAGACCAAATGTGTTAGCCATGTGATCAGGGACCAGCTATTGATTTGATCTGATATAGATTCTTAAAAATCATCAGAATGATTTCAATGGCACCAGAAAATGCAATGCATATTTCAACAGCAAAAAGTGGCAAAATCAACTCTGAGTCCAGTAAATAACAGTAAGTTTGTGTAGCTGCTTAATAGGATAAAAATGATGAGTGTTGCAACAGAAGACCAAAATCGCTACAAAAAGATCTCCATGCCGAATCATTCAGTGTTCAGTAATTCATCATCAAACACTGGCAGAAATATAAATATCCATTGTGCTAGATTGGCAAGTTGGATGAAATGCCTATGAATTTCAATATGCCTAGAACCAAACTTTTGGACAGGAAAGGTTTGAAAATCAGTCTTATGAAAATCACAGGGCATGAGAAGAGAAGATTCACAATAGTTTTATCCTGTTAGATTGACAGGACAAAATGAACTAAGAGGAAGTGAGGACTGCAAATGTTGGAGATCAGAGTTGAGAATGGGAGCTGGAAAAGCACAGCCGGTCAGGCAGCATCCGAGGAGCAGGAGAATCAACGTTTTGGGCAAGAGCCCTTTATCAGGACAAAATGAAATTTTACAAACATGAAACTTGAGTAAAAATCATGTTCCCTGCAAATGATTTTGTGAACGCCTATTATTGTTTGAATGTTTGAAAATAGAGGGAATTTGGGAATTGATGTCTGGAAAGGGAATACCTGTGGCCTGTATATAAGGATGCAGCTTTGTGTGGGGTTTATTTAGAATCCATATAACTAAGGTCAAGAGGTGCATGAGAAAAAAATAACGCTCAAATTACAAATATACAAGGGTCTAACATCTTTAGTTTACACCAAGTGAATGGTTGACAGAGGTAAAAAATGTTTTGCAGAGGGTGAAAATAATTATGCTGTACCACTTGATGTGTTGTGCGGTTTTGTCATTAAATCAGAAGATGTTATTAGTGCACAAGCTGTCATCACCTCATTTTTTAAAATGCAGAACGTCCTATTCAAGCAATGGGGATGAAGCTGATTTGTTGTGGAGAGATGATTCTGAAGCTGAAGATGCCACATTTAATCCAGAGTGGAGTCCTTGCAACGATGCCAAGTCAATGTGTCTCAGAACAAATTCAATACACCGTTACACATTCATTTTGTACAAATTACTAGTGTTATGCTTTTTCATGTTTCAGATTAGCCTATCCGTACTGGCAGTTCACATATAAGCATTGACCCTCATTTTTGGAATGAATTTTGGAGGTTTCAAAAGCTAACAATGCATCAACTTGTTTGGTATTCACAGTTGCAATGTAAAAAATGTTGCTTTGGTTTGCACACAGGGCTCAACAAATGTGGTGATGACCAAATAAATGGTTCATGGATAAATATTAATCATGACACTGAGCAGAAATTTCCTACTCTTCTTTACAACAGTGCTTTTGATTTGTGTCTATCCATTTACGAGGAGAGATGGGGCCTTGATTTACTTTTTTATCCAAAAGACTCTGCAAGTGCTTCTTCAGTTATGCATTTAGCAGCCTTGAATTTGTGCTCAAATCCCTGGAGTAGGTTTTGAGCCTGCAGACCTCTAATTCAGAGGTGAGAAAGAGCTCCCACGAAACCACAGCTGTGTAAGCATAAAACTGGGTGAGATGTCAGGAGCATTTTCTTTTTCCAGAGGACCATTGACATTTAGAACAAGATGCTAGTGTATGCAGTGAGTATGGATTTATTACAAGGATTCAAAATAGAGCTGAATGACCTTCTGGCTGTGACTGATATAACAACATTAAAAAGAAAGGTAAGATGATCTCCCATCTGGTCACTGTAGTCTCCTGGAATTCACTTTGATTGTCTTTGGGTGTTGGATGGAATTCCTCAGAATTTTTTTTTACTCTTTGGCCGAGCAATTTTATTTAAATCTGTTGCCTACCTCAGGAGATTTCCTGACTGTTGAAGACCCTGCAGCTTACTTATGACATAATGAGACAGGTCAGTCTCAATGGACCAGCCAGACATTTCTTGGCCATTGTTTACATATGTTATGATGTTTCTGATTCCAAAACCGCTGTTACAGAATAAAAGAGAAAATAAAGTCTGAACCATTTGTTGATGTTTCCCAGAAGTGAGAATAGTAATTTATTTTCTAGAAACTGCATTTAAAAATTTGAAAGCTATTTGATATATGATTGAGGTTAAATAAGCAGTTATGTACATCTAGATAGTAAATTGACAGTGCAGTGCCTTGTCAAAAGATAACTTTGTCACTCAACTTTTATAACCATGATACATGGTATTATCCATAATTTCAGTCTCAACTGGTGTCATGATTGCACAGTATCTGTGGTAAGAGGTATAAGGGGTACAAATTTTTATTTGTATCATTTTATAATAACTCAACCTCTTCAAAACATATTTTGTTTCTAGGAGATTGGTAAGACGCCTGCAGGATATGACAATAATTAAAGTGATGCTGCATTTAAAAAGTCCACAGTGTCCAGGGATATTTAGACTAGGTGGATTAGCCATATGAAGTGCAAGGTTACAGGGATAGGGTAGGGTTTGTGTGCCTGGATGAGTTGTTATTTTGGAGGGGTGGTGTGAACACGATGGGCCGAATGGCCTGCTTCCACACTGTAGTGAGTCTGTGATTCTAAGGTAGCACCTTTTGTCCAAGCCAGGATGGTCAGTGGCCTGGAGGAGAACCTGCAGGGGATGGTGCTCCCATGTATCTGCTGTCCTTATCCTTCTACATGGAAATAGTCATCGGTTTGGAAGGTGCTGTCTGAGGATCATTGGTGAAGTTTTGCATTGCATCTTGTAGATAGTATGCACTCTTGATACTGAGCATCAGTGGTGGAGGGAGTGGATGTATGTGGATGTAGTCCCAATCAAGTGGGCTGCATTGTCCCAGTTGGTATGATGCTTCTTGAGTGTTGTCAGAGCTGCCTCCAATCAGGAAAGTGGGGAATATTCAAACATTTTCCTGACTTGTGCCTTGTAAACGATGGACAGGCTTTGAGGAGGCAGGTGGTGAGTTACTTGCTGCATTATTCCTAGCCTCAGATATGCTCTTCTAACCAATGATTATATGTGGTGCATTCAGTTGCGTTTCTGGTCAATGGTAATCCCCAGGAGATTCAATAATGGGAACACAATTAAATATCAAGGGGCAGTGGTTAGATTGTCTGTCTCTTATGGATGGTTCTCATCATCTGGCATTTGTCTAGCATTTGTGTGGCCTAAGCCTGAATATTGTCCAGATCTTGTTGCATTTGAATATGGATTGCTTCAGTACCTGAGCAGTTGTAAATGGTGTGGAACATTGTGCAATCCTCAGCGAACATTTCCAGTTTTTAGATTAGATTAGATTCCCTATAGTGTGGAAACAAGTCCTTCGGCCCAACAAGTCCACACTGACCCTCTGAAGAGTAACCCACCCCACTCTCACTAATGCACCTAACAACTATGGACAATTTAGCATGGCCAATTCATCTGAACTGCACATCTTTAGAATGTGGGAGGAAACCGGAGTACCCAGAGGAAACCCACGCAGACACGGGGAGAATGTGCAAACTCAACACAGACAGTCGCCCAAGGCTGGAATTGAACCTGAGACACTGGCGCTGTGACCTTGATTTGATTTTATTTTATTATTATCACATGTACCAGGATGCAGTGAAAAGTATTGGTTAGCATGCTAACCAGTCTGACTTTATATGGAGGGAAGGTCATTGATGAAGCAGCAGCTGAAGATGGTTAGGCCTAGGACACTACTCTGAGTAATTCCTACGGAGATATTCTGGACCTGAGATGGCTGACCTCCAACAACCGCAACCATCCTCTTATGTGCCAGGTATGATTCCAACCTGATATCCATTGATTCTAAGTTTGCTAGGGCTCCTTGATGCCACATTCAATCAAATATAGCCTGAATGACAAGGGCTGTTACTCTCACCGTATTTCTTAAATTCAGTTCTTTCATCCATGTTTGAGCCAAGGCTGTAATGCAGTCAGAAGATGAGTGACCCTGGTGGAACCCAAACTGGATGCTGAGCAGGTGCAGCTCAACAGCACTGTTGATGACACCTTCCGTTACTAATGATTGAGAGTAGACTGATGGAACAGTAATTGGCCATGTTGGATTTGTCCTGCTTTTTTGTGTACAGGACATACCCGGGCAATTTTCCACATTGCTGGGTAAACGGCAGTGTTGTAACTGTACTGGAAGAGCTTGGTTAGGAGAGTAGCAAACTTTAGAGCACAGGTCTTGAGTACCATTGCTAGAATGTTGTCGGGCCCTATAGCCTTCGCAGTATATAATCTCTCCAACAGTTTCTTGACGTCACATGGAATGAATCCATTTGGCTGAAGACTGGTATCTGTAGTGTTGAGATGAGGAGAAAGCCAAGATGGATCATCCATTCCACCCTTCTGGCTGGAGATTGCTGTGAATGCTTCAGCCATATCGTTTGCACTAATGTGTTGGGCTCTTCCATCATTGAAGATGGGAATTTTTGTGGACCCTTTTCTTCCATTGAGTTGTTTAATTGACCACCAACATTCACCACTGGATGTGGCAGGACTGCAGAGCTTAGATCTGATCCATTGATTGTAGGATTGCTTAGCTCTATCATTGCTGTTTGGCATGCAAGTAGTCTTATTTGGCAGATCACCAGATTAACACCTCATTTGGGTACTTCTTCAGGTTGACAACTTAGTTGTTAGTTGATAGATCTGTTTGAAGTCTGTTCCACTTAGCATGGTGACAGTGCCACATGACATAGTGGATGTTATTCTCAATGTAAAGGCGGGGTTTCATCTCCACAAAGACTGGGGGTTGTCACTCTTAGTGATTACTGTCATGGTCCTTTCAGACACTGGTGTACAAGGACACCCAATCTTGGTGCACTTCCTCTATTCCCAGTCGATCACTATTCAGATAATAACCTACTTTCCAGTTTTATTTCTATCTAAGTGGGTAACTTCACATTCATTCACAATACACTTCAACTGTTATGCATTTGCCCACTCATTGACTTGTCTAAATCACACTGAAGCATCAGTGCATCCTCTTTACAGTTCTCCTTCCCACCTGGCTTTGTGTCATCTGCAAACTTGGAGATATTACATTTAGTTCCCTCATCTAAATCATTAATATATATTGTAAATAGCTTAGGTCCAAACACTGATCCTTGTGATACCCGCTGTCTGCCACTCAGAAAAAGATCCGTTTATTCCTACTTTTTGTTTCCTGTCTACCAGCCCAATCTCCTACCGTATCAGTTTATTATCCCCAATCTCATGTGCTTAATTTGTGAAAGACAACATTTTATAAATGCAATTTCAAAATAAGTCACTTAGCCAGCAGCTTTGAATCACATCTTCAAAGTCCACATAAACAGTCAGACTTGTTAACATTTCATCTAGTTGAAACAGCTTTTAATAACTATTATTAAAGAGCTAAATTCAGCAAGGAGAGAATTTAAAATAGAAATTATTTATTCACAAGTTAATCTTGCAAAGAACATCAAGTGCAATACTGCTTTAGGCACCAAAATGACAGCAACGTTGTTTCAGATTGTGGAACCTTGTCCCTGTCCTGTATACTCATCAAAACATTCAATCTGTTTCATGATTGATAAAAGGGAAAAAATACTAGTATAGAGCCTTGTGGATTTGAGTGAACTACACATACAGAACAAATATATGAGTTGTTGTAAGAAAAATGTAGTGTTTTGGAAACGTTTACAAACTGGATCCCATTTTAATTGTTTGATATTTTTCATCTAAAGCTGCTGATAAGTAAAATGCAGATGGAAGACAGTGACAGAGTATTTTGACCTGAAGCTGCTTTGTAAATGACTTACTTTGAAATTGCTGGTTTATTTATGGTTGCATATGTCCTGGGATGAGAGTTTAGCGCAAAAGAAAGGGGAGCATAGAAAGAAAATAATTAATTACTGGGGCAAAACAAATGCTGTGTGACTCTAATTTTCTCCCCCGTCTTTGGATCAAGATTAGTAAGGAAATGCAGGAAGTTTCCAGCACAAGAAACCAAAAAATTACAAAAATCTAGTTATTGATCGTGATAATATCAATGAATACTTTTAATGACTTGGTATGACGCCCCTGTCATTTTAATATCTGTTTGTTTTAAATGGACTAATTCATTCAGTACAATAGCAGTGTACCATTGTCATATGTACATGTTAAGTATTTCTCTGCTGTTATCAGCAAAATTCAGTTCTGACTTTTGACTTCAATGCAAGCCACTGGGATTTGGCAACCATCCATATTAAACAAGTTGGAGATTATAGATGATGTGATGCGTTAGCTGGGCTACTTTGAAATTAATTCCTTTAAATAAAGTAGGTTATTCACAATGATAATTTTTAAATTATTTCTTAAAAGTGCACTTGAAGAGGCATAATAGTCTCAAATCTTCCAATCTGGATTGAAATCACAATTTCAACACAGTTCAGACAAATTAGTACTTTTTCTTTCTTTGCACAATACTTCTACCCTGACCTCCAATGCCAAATCCATCGAAACAAACGTAATCCAACAAACCAGTCGGACTGCGTTAGAGTGTACCTAAGGAGACATTGCACCCTTTCTTATGGCAATAGCTGCAGACTTCCAGGAAGTAAGTTGTAAATAAAAGTCCAAAGAAATTTTGACATCGACTGAAAGAAGGTTGGTGTGTAAACCAAGTGGATGAGCAAGCAGGGCGTCAGATAAGTGAATGAGAAGGTAAAGTAATAGATGGGTGCTAGGCTAAAATGGCAGGTGAGGAAAGTGTAGCACTCCTTGTGGATGAAGGGTTCGGATTGTCAGGTGGTAAGGTTCCAGGTGAGCAACACAGTAAGTATGAAGTAGCACTCATTCTATCTCATCTACCCAGCTCCCGTCAAGGTTTTTACTGCACCTCTCTGACTATTGCGTGAGGCATCTTTCTTTCCTCGCTGTGACCCACCCTAATCTCCAGTACCTCCAACCCCTGCAAAGCAAGCACCATCTACTCACTTGTCTGGGACACTCCCTACTTGCTCCAAAGCTAAAAGCTCTGTCAGCCACTCTCATCTTCCTTAATGCCTCTCTGTTTCTCATTTCAGATGGAAAACAGACCACAATAGAGGAGAACGAATGAAGACAAGTGCTGGGCTGCATGCGATTCAGCTCCTCAATTTTTAGTTGGAGAGCATCCTGACTGTGACCTCACTGAGTGGCTGACTGATTTCAAGTCCTGGCCTAATACTGGGCATTGCCCTTGACTTATTGTCTTGTTCAGAAATTGCTGGGGAAACTTAGCAGGTCTGGCAGCATTTGTGTTATGTGTTCTGGAGAAGGGTCACTGGATTCAAAATATTATCTCTGCTTTCTCTCTGCAGATACTGCCAAATCTGTGCAGATTTCCCAGCAATTTCTGTCCTTGTTTCAGATCTTCAGCATCTGCAGTACTTTATTTTCTTTTACTGTCTAGTTGTCTTGGAAGTTTGATAAGGTAGAAAGCTGAATATTATTGGGATGAATTTGTCTGTCAACAAAGCATTTAACTGAAGTTCAATATAAGACTTTTACTGGGCTCAAAGACATTAAATCTGTTTCTGTCTCTCTGCAAATGCTGCTAGACCTGCTGAGTCTCTCCAGCACTTCCTGTTTTTATGTCCATAGTGCTAACCTATAACACCATATCCACAGTATAAAATGACCTAAAGCTTTCACAAACATTACAACTATTTGTCTCAAAGGCAGGACAATGCAACTGAAAAACTAAAATCAACATGGGGGCTAATGCTAATACATTGCCACTAAACACCCTGGAAGACATATACCTCAGTAAATAGTGCTCCTTGGTTATCTCTGGTACAAGTGTTCCTTGCATTTCCTTAAATTTTGAACAGAATCTGTTTAATTTTGTTTAAGGGCAATGCTGCGTGCCACTCCTGTTTATTTCAGAATCTGTTTGATTGGGTTGAGGGAGGAGTGACGGACATTAGTCACATTGTACGATGTAATGGTTCTGAATGGATTAATGTTTGTATAATATTTGTTTTCTCATATGTTACTGATGTCACACAGTGTGGGTGGATTCAAAGAGTTCTACTGCCGTTTTCAGAAGAAGTTAATGTACTTCCCCCAAGGTCCTAGTAATTATGCATGGTCAAAATGTAGTTATACTATTTTGCTATCAAGCAATAAACCATCGTGTTTTCCAAGAATCATGGCTGTTCTGGAGATACCTTCGTCCAGGGCATGCTCCATTATTATATAAACCCAAGACAAACCAGACACACATATGGAATGGCAGCAGTGAACTACTTCTTGCCCAGTACCACATATTAATAAAGGTAGCAAACAGTTCAAGGCATCAGCAGTAGTCATCAGGGAAAAGACTATAAACTTGTCACCAGTAAACTTCATTGCTTTTCTTTAAATAGTGCGGTTGGATCTTTTCCACTCAGCTCAGCTTGGGCAAGTCAGTATTCATCTAAACGATGGCACACGAGGAACAGCAGCATTTCCTTAGTGCTGCACTGAAGTGTTTGCCTAGACAATATGTCTAAATAATGGAGTGAGGTTTGAACTATTCCTTTTGACTCAGAGACAGAAAGGTACCAGGTATTTAAAATGCAATCATTTGATTATCAATTATTGTCAAGTCGATGCAAATAGTCTTCTCTGTTTATAACTATAATACCATAAAGCTAAGCATGGCATTTAAAATAAAAATAGTTGCTGCATCTAAAATGAAACAAAGACCTGCAGATGCTGGATATCTGAAACAAAAGCAGAAGTTACCTGAGAAACTCAGCAGTTCTGGCAGCATTTGTGGGGAGAGAAAGCAGAGTTAATGTTTCTTCAGTTCTAAAGAAGGATCACTGGGCTCAAAATGTTAACCCTGCTTTCTCTCCACAGTTGCTGCCAAACCTGCTAAGTTTCTCCAGCAATTTCTGTTTTTGTTTGCTTATTGGGATTTTATTTTCATTGTGGTAAAGTTTCTTGTTTGTTGCGGTTGATGGAAAAACTACTGTCCGCAGAGACAGAGATGGGAATCATGGGATCCAATGCTGCAACTGGCCCAACACTTTGAACCAAGCATAGTGCTCCATGCCACATGCCCCTTCCCCAAACTGAGCAGAGCAGCCTCATCCCACCCAAGCATGTTGGTGTCCTTAGAGTTCCAAACCCTGGTGATTGGGCTCTAATGTAGCCCACTATCCTAGGCCCTGATTATAAGTGACTGTACAGTGAATTTGAACTCAATATTAACTGCTCCCATCTAGAGGAAACTGGCTCCCTGAAGAATTTCTTCTGAGATTCCTTTCCCCTTACTGTGCCCCATATTTTGAATGGGACATCCAGAGGAGGTGAAGGCGGTGCCAATTTAAACATGAAGTTTTGGTCGAATGATATCAGATACTTTTGATGGTGGCAATGTAAATGAATGTCAGTTGTACCCTCCAGGATATGGAGAAACAGATCAGTGGTGAATGGGACATTTTTCCATTTTGGGCTTGACTAACCTGTTGCCAGTCAATGTTATGATTTTAGATTCATAGTTACTACAATTGATATCACATAATGGCTATGATGAAAGTTCAGATATTATGTTGGTTCAATAAGTGGTTTTTCACAACTCGTGATTAATCAGAAACATTTATATTCATCATTTATGTCCTAAATATTATTTTCTGTTTGTAATGTGTCTACCTTTAATGGCTATTGCGCATGTGAAAGCCTTTTTGGCACTGTATTTAACTACAATCAGAAACTAGTGAATAAGCATGTTTTCTAATACAATGGAGAAAGAACAGTTTGACCTCATTGTATCAGCCTATCTGCCTTCATATCCTTTAATTCCTCTATTGACCAGAGCCTAGTATCCCACAATGCTCTCTATTCCCCTAGCTGACAGTTCATGTTTCATTTCATGCTGAATGCCTCTTATTCACCTCTTCTCTTTCCTTTTTTGCTCACAAGCTGCACTGCCCTTATCTAAAACAGCAATTGATATCAGAAACAGGGAGCTGATAGTTTCTGACATCCGTGTACCTCCAGGATATGGTAGACTTGAATAGCATTTTCACATGTCTCCATCAATATATCAGTATTAAATCTATGACATAGGCATTTTAGTTCCTGGTCTCCACAAACACTGACCTGTCTTTGCTGGTTTATGAATTATGAGCCGACATAGGGATAGTAGATCATAAAAGAACATAATTCTGTGTGAAGTATAAAAATGCTTACAATGAATAATGGGAATAAAATTAAGATTGTCTTTATAAGAGACAGTGTACATACAGTCCAGAGAGACAAATTTCAGTTCACCTCACAGATTCCAATCCCTGACATGACTAAAGATCACTGACCCATTAAAGGACCACTTAAAGACTACAATGATTGATTTTCAACAATATTGCATGCACTATCATCCATTGTTACCATTCAATAAAAGCCGACACCATGTCTTAAATTGATAGTTACATTTTATTGTGCAACTTAAATTCTCATTAATTTTTATTGTCGTAGATAGTATAAGTTATCAAATATACAATCAAATACTTACATTGTTACTAACTATCAATTACATACAGAAAATACTATCATAATGCATTTGGATGGCTGTTAGAACTGTTGATAGTGATTTCAGAACAGCTGATATTTTGCATTTCAATCAATTTTTATTTGTTTGCTATGTTTCCTCACTTTTCATTATAATTTGATTGATGTTATAATTCCAGTTTGTCCCATGCTTCAGTTTAGGGTTTATCCTCCTAGATTGCTGTTTGGTTCCTTGTCCCAGTTCTGCTGATCATTAATGACCTATTTCAACCTTGAATCCTCTCTTTACCTGGGTTGACCAACATTAGTTTGTCTCTTTACTTTGCAGTTATTGAATTTGACAACTTTTGCCTGTCGCTTTTTAAAATGCAAAACCATGCATGATGTGCTGAGCCAAAACCTTAGGAAGAAACGTATATTGGAATTCCCTAGCTCTGCTCAATGGGATGGCTATGGCAGGGCAGAGAATGCTAGAATATTGAACAGTTTTGCAACTGTGGGGGAGAATAAACATATTTGAAACAAATAAAATCCTAATGTGTCCTGACAGGGTGGATGCAGAAAGGATGTTTCCTCTTTTTGGGGAATCTAGAACATGGAGTCTTTTAAAAATAAGGGGTCGACCATTTAAGACAGATGAGGAACCGTGTTTCTTTCTTACAGGAGGGTCACGATTCCCTGGCTGTTAGTGTTGGGTATTTGAATATTTTGTCTATCTTTGTCTCTCTGTTGCTAAGAAAGAGAGAGGTTCACACCAAGTTCTAACAAGCAAAAGGATTATCTCAACAAACTTGGTGATGGGCACCATTGAGCACCCTTCCCTGTTTTTCTATCCATCCCTTACACCAATGTTTTGTCATCTGTGTGACTGATTGCATGTATGTAAGTGTATGTGTAAACACTGTTTGAGAAGATAATTAGAACTTTTGCAAGCAGAGTTATATGTTATCAGTTCATAGTTTACCTGTAGTTAGAATCTATTAATTTGTAATAAATATTAATTCATGTTATGCATTGAGTCTTGGCCTGTGCTGTCTGTTAGCCAAGATCTAAATCAAAAGATAAATTAGGGATTTTTATGTACTTGGATAAAATCTTTAACTTTTCTGATTCTATGAATAATAGACATAATTGCAAGCATAGTATCCCGGCATAAAAATATCTAAGGCAGACTAGATAGATCCTGGGTAGTCAAGGGGTGAAAGTATATCCAGGGTAGATGGGAAAGTGGAGTTAAGTTAAAATCAGAATAACCGTGGTCTTATTGAATGTTGGAGCAGGCTCAAGGTGCTGCCTGAACTACTGCTGTTCCTTATTTGTATGCTTCCATGTAAAACATAAGTACAGTAGATATTTCAGGGCATTTTTAAAGGCTGTGGGCACAGAGAAACAGAACAGTTGAGTGAGAAAGCTGGTGGCACAGAGATAGTGTTGGACAAGAACACCCTCTCCCTGTTCAAACAAGTTATGATGCATATTTGGGACAGACAGAACTCAAACCTTTTGGCTCAGAGGTAGGGACATTACGACTGTGGCACGAAACCCCCCACTGACTCACTCACTCAGGTCTTTTAGATATTTCTAGTCAGCCCATTCAGAGATGGTATTACACATCTCTGGAGTAGGTGGGACTTGAACAGGCCATTTGGCTCAAAAGGAAGGGCACTACCATTGCACCAAAAGACCCCACACACTCAGGGCATTTTTTTAAGTAGTGCCCATATATTTCTTTTTTCTTCATAAACACACTTAGGACTTTATTGGTTTGCCAGTAATTGAGGCCCTTGAATTACCAATTAACAGTAACTTAAAGACCCCAACCTAACACCGATGTGATTACTTGGTTTCCTGGCTTGCATGAAAAATGGCAGTTTCCAAATGAGAAACCAGGGGGTTTAGGGTTTGGTCTGCTTGCTGAGGTTGGGTTAGGGCCTCCAACTGTCCCAAATCTTGCTCCCCTAATTTGGGAGAAGATGGAGCAGTATAAGAGTTTTCATTCCTCCTCTTTGTAATAGAACGAAAACACAACACAAAGCTTGTTTCACCTCAGATTTGTTCTTTTATTGAACTCTTAAAATCAATCCCCAGTGCAAATCCTCCAATGACATATCTAGAATTTACACAAACCCACAACACACACTGTCTCTGTACAAGGTTTGCTTAAACTTACATGAATGAGCACCATTCAAATCTTTCTACGATTTGACGGTAACTTAAAAATGATTGCAATACAAACCTTGTATGGTTTGACGGAAACTTACAAAATAATTCCCATTCAAATCTTTTTACAATTTTACTGCAATTTACAATCATCCAAACAACTGGTCTCTACTGGCATTAAGTATAAGCCTGGATCTTGAGACGATCAGTCCCTGCAGGTCTTCTGAATGAAGTAACCATTCTCCAATGTTGTCCTGTTTTCTATGATGTTTCATAGCACAAGTACATTTCCTGTTGTCATGCTGCTGAAGTGTTTAATACCCTTTTATTATCTTTCATTTATTCCATATCCTTGGGCTATAAAGGACTGGGTAGGCATAGTATTATTTCCATTAGAAAACAATGCAATCCTTACCTGATTATGAGGGATACCTGGTTCAAGGTTTGATGCATGTATGAATGTTCCTTCTGTTCCCTTGTCCATGAATATTGCCTGTTGTAGTTTTTTTTATGAGCCAGAGGTTTCACTGGCCTACCCTTCTGTAAGGTTGCAATGAATCCTTTTATACTTGTAAAACTCAGCTCTGTATGCTGTGTTGAGATTTGGTTATTCATAAATTGCTTTTGAGGTCATGTCTGCGGTTTTCGGTATTTTAGATCTTATGACTTTCTGGTTCGAATGAGAACATTTGCTTCATGAACAAAAGGCTGCTGAAAATCTCCCTCTGTCCTTGCTTCAGCACCTCTCCCACCCCAGTCCAGCCCTCAACCTTTGTTCCCCTACAACCCCAGGCCACATGATTTGAAATACTTACCTTCTCAGTGTTGGCTGGCGTGGCTTCTAATGATAATATCTAGGACACATATATATTTAGAAAGTGGTTGTGTGGGTGTATTGGACTCTGGAAATTGGAAAGCAACAGATGTGTGGGGCTTTGAGAAAGATCTTGAGTGAACTCTGTCCTCTACGAAGCATTGCAGGAGTGATGTGTGTATGGGGACAGTAAAGAATTGTCAAACAAATCACTTCAAACATTTTTTTAGTTGATGTTTTGCTTTCACCAGGTTACTGCATCCATGTAAAATAAGCTGACAGTATGAAAAGGTGTCGGAGCAGAAGTAGCCTTTGGGCCAACTGAGTCTGCTCCACCATTCAATGAGATCTTGGCCGATCTGATATTCCGCAACTCAATTTTCCTGCCTTTCGTTAACATATCCACGTCTAAACTGTAAACATCCTTTACGAATCTTATGTTTCAACAATGTGTCCTACTAATCCTCTAAATTTAAATGTGTACAATCCCAATCTACTCAACATCTCCTCATAAGAATATCCAGAATCAACCTTCTCTGGATGGCCTCCAATGCCAGTGCATGTGTCCTTACATAAGGGGAACATAACTACTCAAACTGTGGTCTGACTAGTGCCTTGTATAGTTTCAACAAAACGTCCCTCTATTTATGCTTTATTTGCATCAAAATAAAGACAAACAGTACATTGGCTTTCCCTAGTACCTGCTGAAGTTAGAGTCAATTTTCTGATCCATGCATGAGAACCCTAAATCCCTCTGTTCTGCAGTTATCTTCAGTTTTTCCCATTTCAATAATATTCCACTCTCCTAATCTTCTTGCCAAAGTGCAAAACCTCATATGTTCCTACATTATATTCTAACTCTCAAGTTTTCACCCACTCACTCAACCTATTTATATCCATCTGTAGATTCTTTGTGTTATCCTCACTACTCGTCTTCCCACTTATTTTTGTGTCATCCACAAACTTGGCAAAATAAAATGTGAAAAGAACTTGCATTTAAAATTATGCATAAGTAATGCTTCCATTTAATTATTTTACTTTTAGTTCCTTGTATCACTATGGAGCCTGAAGTTGATATTTTTGAGAGTTATTAATGTGTGTGCTGAAGATAGATAACATTACCGCATGTCTAAATGTCACAAGGTGTTGCCATCTGAGTGTAGATAGTGAGGACATTGTATATCCTAACCTGCATAAAGATGTACACCTTGTCTTTCCTTCAGCCATAACAATAATTCAGACTTTGTTTTGAAATCAGTAGAAGAATCAAACTTCAATATGAACTTTAGAACTTATTACATACAAGTGATTTATTTTATCATCACAAAGAGATGATGAGAGGGAGAGATGCATGGACAGGGGAGAAAAAAACTACAGTGAGACAAAATGTTTTTAAGCTGGCTTTGTTTTTTATACAGAGTGGAAGAAAAGGCTGTTTGTAGAATACATTTGTTTCACTGATTTATTTATCAAACTCCATTGAGTAAATAGAAACATGAAGGACACAAAAGTGGGAGCTGTAGCTCATGTTGTTACTGCAGTATATGCACTGTTTTTGCAGCCAAGCTATATCCAGGCCATGGCAGCATACCTCTGGCTAAGTTCTTATCAAATGCCATCTTGATGTGAGTGTAAGCACCCAAAGTTACATGAGCCAGAATAAACAAAGCAGACAAGTTGTTACATCAGTCAGCACATAAAACGGATTTGATACCAGCATAGAGAGCACTCATGAAATGCTGTGGACCTAAAAAGGTCTGATTTCAGACAACACCATCTCTGAATGAATGGAAGTTGTTTGGCCTGGTTTGCTGAATGGCCACAACAACTATTGTTGAAGGCAATGATGGGGGCTTGAACTCTGTCATGCTAACAGCAACTTCCTTTTCTATGGAGCTAGACAGGGTGACACCTTAGAAACCTGAATGATCTTCTAAGCACACATTGCTCGACTGCTGTGATACTCCAAAATCCTGCTTGAGCACTGGTCTCCAGTCATGTCGGAAATGGTCTGAGCACTAGTGGCACCAAGCTTTGCACCTAATGTGCATGCTTTCATATCCCTGCCTTTTTGTGTTTTACCCCCTTAGCTAGAGCACAAATGATCACAGTAATTCTCTCTTGTCTTGCCATAAAGCTGGGCAGCTTGCCATATTGGTCAGCAGTGATCAACCAGGGATGTAGACATGTTTTATGGTATACTATGCTTTGTCAATAGACAATAGACAATTCTGGCTATTGAGGGAGTGCAGCGTAGGTTCACGAGGTCAATTCCTGGAATGGCGGGATTACCTTACACTGAAAGACTGGAGTGACTGGGCTTATATACCCTTGAGTTTAGAAGACTGAGAGGGGATCTGATTGAGACATATAAGATTATGAAAGGATTGGACAGCCTGGAGGCAGGAAACCAGAGGACACGGCTTAAAAATACAGGGTAGACCATTTAGGACAGAGATAAGGAGAAACCTCTTCACCCAGAGAGTGGTGGCTGTGTGGAATGCTCTGCCCCAGAGGGCAGTGGAGGCCCAGTCTCTGGATTCATTTAAGAAAGAGTTGGATAGAGCTCTCAAGGATAGTGGAATCCAGGATTATGGAGATAAGGCAGAAACAGGATACTAATTAAGGATGATCAGCCATGATCATATTGAATGGTGGTGCAGGCTCGAAGGGCAGAATGGCCTACTCCTGCACCTATTGTCTATTGTCTATTGTCAGGGTCGGCCTTCAATATCAGTCCAGCAGCTTGGGCATGGACAGTTGGCCACTTGAGATGCTCAGGCCAAGAGTCCATACCCCTGCGGTGCCTGGAGTGGTCCATGGTCAACCCTATCAGTTCAATGCAAACAGTTACAGAGTGTCAGTTCCAAGCTACACAGAGATCATGCAGGAGTCTGGTCAGTCATCAGTCAGGGCTGTGTGTCCAATCAGTCATGGAGCTTGGCCACTGTCATTCTTGGGAAACTGTCCATTAAAGGTCAAGGGGACCCTATGATGTGGTAAGGAAGTTGGGGAAGTGAGGATTGGAGGAATCATTGTTGGAACAAGAAGTTGCTAATTGTGATGGATGACAGGCTAAATGTAAGGGAGGGGAGATGAGAAAGTATGGACTGGAAAGGAGTAATGCAGGATGGGCAAGGGTTGTCATCAATCAGTGTAAGACTCCCACAGGCATGGGAGTCCATTAGCTTGCTCACCTGGTTTGTGATGCATAGAGATTCCAACAGATTGAGGTCAATTCCCGCACTGACTGAGCCAACCGTGAAGGTTCCACCTTCTCATCCTGGCCTCTCCCTGAGGCATCGTGACCCTCAGTTTAAACTCATGACTGGATGTCTTTAATGAGACAGTAGTCTGATGGGATGATGGCAATTTCACTCCCTTATTTATTGTGGAGAAAGTGAGGACTGCAGATGCTGGAGATCAGAGCTGAAAATGTGTTGCTGGAAAAGCGCAGCAGGTCAGGCAGCATCCAAGGAGCAGGAGAATCGACGTTTCGGCATGAGCCCTTCTTCAGGAATGAGGAAAGTGTGTCCAGCAGGCTAAGATAAAAGGTAGGCTGGAGGGACTTGGGGGATGGCCGTAGGAAGGAGGTCAATGTGAGGGTGATAGGCCGGAGTGGGGGTGGGGGCGGAGAGGTCAGGAAGAAGATTGCAGGTTAGGAAGACGGTGCTGAGTTTGAGGGTTGGGACTGAGACAAGGTGGGGGGAGGGGAAATGAGGAAACAGGCAAAATCAGAGTTCATCCCTTGTGGTTGGAAGGTTCCTAGGCGGAAGATGAGGCGCTCTTCCTCCAGCCATCATGTTGCTATGGTCTGGCGACGGAGGAGTCCAAGGACCTCCATGTACTTGGTGGAGTGGGAGGGGGAGTTGAAGTGTTGAGCCACAGGGTGGTTGATTTGGTTGGTCCAAGTGTCCCAGAGGTGTTCTCTAAAACATTCCACAAGTAGGCGGCCTGTCTCCCCAATGTATAGGAGGCCACATCGGGTGCAGTGGATGCAGTAAATGAGGTGTGTGGAGGTGCAGGTGAATTTGTGGCAGATATGGAAGGATCCCTTGGGGCCTTGGAGGGAAGTAAGGGGGGAGGTGTGGGCGCAAGTCTTCCATTTCTTGCGGTTGCAGGGGAAGGTGCTGGGAGTGGAGGTTGGGTTGGTGGGGGGTGTGGACCTGACGTGGGAGTCACGGAGGGAGTGGTCTTTTCGGAACGCTGATAGGGGAGGGGAGGGAAATATATCCCTTCCCTCCCTTATCAGTGTTCCGAAAAGACCACTCCCTCCATGACTCCCTCATCAGGTCCACACCCCCCACCAACCCATACTCCACTCCCGGCACCTTCCTCTGCAACCGCAAGAAATGCAAAACTTGCGCTCACACCTCCCTCCTTACTTCCCTTCAAGGCCCCAAGGGATCCTTCCATATCAGCCACAAATTCACCTGCACCTCCACACACATCATTTACTGCATCCGCTGCACCCGATATGGCCTTCTCTATATTGGGGAGACAGGCCGCCTACTTGCGGAACGTTTCAGAGAACACCTCTGGGACACCCGGACCAACCAACCCAACCACCCCGTGGCTCAACACTTCAACTCCCCCTCCCACTCCACCAAGGACATGGAGGACCTTGGACTCCTCCATCGCCAGACCATAGCAACACGACGGCTGGAGGAAGAGCGCCTCATCTTCCGCCGAGGAACCCTCCAACCACAAGGGATGAGCTTCGATTTCTCCAGTTTCTTAATTTCCCCCTCCCCCCACCTTGTCTCAGTCCCAACCCTCAAACTCAGCACCGCCTTCCTAACCTGCAATCTTCTTCCTGACCTCTCCGCCCCCACCCCCACTCCGGCCTATCACTCTCACCTTGACCTCCTTCCACCTATCGCATTTCCAATGCCCCTTCCCCAAGTCCCTCCTCCCTTATTTATTGTGTCAAGTATGTTGACTCAGGATTCCTGGGATTTGGGATAAAGTGCGGAGACAAAATGTTTGATCAATGGATTGGTTGGGAACGTCGGAAGTTCAAAGACAGGGAGGTCTACCAAGAAGGAATTGTATACATTTTGGGGTTGATAAAGTTGAAGAGGTAGAGCCTGAGACTGACTGACTGTGTGAAGTATGATCACTGTTTCCTTTCAGCATGTTGCAAATAGCAAGCGTGCAACGGATCTGAAAACGACTGGCACCACAGCTGGAGTGGGCAGAGTAGTGTCATTCTGTGAGGGAAGGAGCTTCATGTTTTGAGTAATGTGAGGCACTTCAAGTAGCCATAGCATTTCACAGGCACATGTACAACACACCTGAAAGACTCCTGAAAACATCAAATATTGTAAGTGAACCTTAGGCATTAACCTACCGTGTGGATCCTAAATTCTGATCTCAAGCTTTCTTGTCCACATCTGACAGCATCAGGTATCAACCCCGTTAATGGCTGAAATGCAGCCTGGAAAATTTCGCCCTCGTTCCAAGCACCTTCCAAGATCTCATCGTCAATACATGGTGCAGAATGTTTTCACTTCATTCTTTGGACCATGAAAGCTCATGTAGTGTGAAGGATTGCTGTGTTCTGTGTCTTCACACTTGTAGTTGCAGCAAGCAGATATTCACTCAGACAGCTAAAGATGAAAAGTGAACATCTATTTACAAATAAGTTTTCAAGGAACTTTCACCCATGCCATCCATTTGCCTTTACAAGATCATCAGCTATCCTAAACGCCCCCTATGTCCTTGTGTGTTATGATCTGCTTGTACCCGCGTGTAAAATGAAACATTTCACTGTACTTAGATACACCTGATGGCAATGAATCAAATCAAAATCATCTGGGTACAGTCCTAGGGTCCACAGCTGGAGTGGACAGAGCCTTTAGTGGGATTCATTAATTTTGGAGTTTTGGTTGGTGGACCCTATGGCATTTGGGGCTAGAAGGCCTGCAGATGCTGATTGTGTTCTACACAGAGCAGGTTCACCCTCCTCAGCTGAAACTCCCACAGGGCTAAGTGTAGCAGGCAGTCTGGAGATGGAAGCCTGGCTACCTTGCTAGTATCCTGAGTGGAGACTTCTTGAAATCCAATATGTCATTCCCTGCTGATGCCACCATGTCTACTTGTGAGAAGGAGCATCTAGATTGAGGTCAAAGCCCCTTGTTCTGATCTGTCTAACAGTTGGTGCTAAGGCACCGATGACTAGGACAATAAATTGCCAGTCTGTACATATATCCAGCAGATCCTGACATTCCTGAACCTGCTCTCTCTGGTAGTTGCTAACCTGTCCATGTATACTCATATGCAAGAGGTAATACCTGGTAAATTGTGTTAAAAATCACACAACAGGGATATTTGAAATCACAAGCTTTCAGACCGCTGCTCCTTCATCAGGTAGCTAGTGGGGCAGGATGCTTAGAATATAGAACTTATTAGTAAAAAATCAAAGTCTCATACAACTGATGTGATGTTTTAGACAAACTTAGCTGGCTGTTAAGTCTTTAAGCACGTAGAATGACAATGCGGATTTCGATTGTTCTGCCTCCTTTGTGTCAGTTTGCACAGTGTCTCCCTGCCTGATGTTCCTGTGTCTGCTTGGGCATTTGAATTGAGCTGTTAATTTCCAACACCATGGTCCCCCTGTGCTGCTTGGATTGAATAGGTACCTGGTGTCTGGCAGTCCTCTAAGTGCCCATGGTTGGTATTTCTTTGGCAGTGATATGTTGACCATAAAGTGCTCCCTCCCAATGGATTTCTAGCTGAGGACCCTGCTGTGCCATTTTTTTGAGGTGGTGGAGGTCCCAGGAGTGAGTTTTGCTGAGGAAAGATGTGGGGCTTCTCGCTCAGATTGATGAGGAAGTGGTCTTTCGGACTGGACATTTGACTGCCAAGATTGTTGCAATACAATTACAATACAGTTGTCATTAGCATCTGCAGGAGACAAAAGGGAGAATGTTTCACAAATAAATGGTAGAAATTTGGGAATGTTAAGTACACATTGAGAGGCAGTACTGAGAGAGTAGAACAGCAATGGATAATGTTTCTTACCTGGTTGCCAGGAACATGGAGGTTTCTGCATCACTATATGAGGGGTCATTGCCTTGTAAGGAATGTTAGACACTCACTGCCCACCCTGGCTTTCTCAGCTTTTAATATGCACCATTTCCTCCAGGCATGAAACAAAAGCAAGGATTGAGTGAAATCAAAGTGACTGGCACAGCTCTTAGTGCTGGGGCAGTTGGGAGAAAGTTAATGAGATGTCCCGAAAATTGAGAAAGCAGTGCAAGGGCCATGCAGGATTTGTAGTTTGTAGGGTTAGGATTGGTGAAAGTGAGTGAGGGAAGATGTTGCACACAATATAGAGTGGTAGATCATGAGCCTCGCTGGGAGGTGGGTGAAGTAACAGAGAGAGTGAGCATGAGGAAGCAGAGAAAAGATGGTGGCACTTCTGCTTATGGTGCGGAGAATACCTTTGACCTTCTTGCAGCACTGCTGTGTCAGCCACTGTCACATTGATCAGGGTGTCAACGTTGGACCAGTTTGGCAGGGTCCTCTTTCTCACTTCTGAGGGACGAGGGCACCCCTCATCAGCATAATTCTATAAAGCAGAATCTCCAGATCCTTGCCTGTTTAGCAGGGTGCCAATTTTCCCTCATCTGCCAGGTCTGGGGCAAGTTGAAAGGACTGTACAGGGCAGTTCCGTTCTGCATATACTTTGACCAGGGCAGACACCAGAACTAGGGATCATGGCATCTCCCAGCATTAGTGAGTACTTCTGCTTTTAGTGAGTGGTAGAATGCAATATCGGAAGCACTGGATGGACATGGTACATCGATAATGAGGTGGGTTTGCGAAGTTCATGTTAGGGCCTGCGGAAAGAGAGAGAGAATTTCCATGAAAATGCCCTGTGATACCCCTTTTAAGGCTCATGGGAAGCACTAATCAATCTCTGTCTATGGAGCTGCTGTGTATGAGTTTCTCTGATAACAGATTATGGCCTGCCTAGCCAGAACTCATCACCTGAGCCCGTTGTCAAACAGACCCAGGGATGAGTATGCAGAACTGTCCATCCCGGACATACTAGCTTATGTATCCTGGGAGTAGCAGCTCTATTTTGGAGTTCAACAATAAATGATCCTTTGGGCTTCCTGCATTATTACATCACCAAAATTGTCACTTTGTTGATCTCTGGTAAAGGTCAGCCTAGTGTGGTTTTGGTGGTGTGCCTGTCATGGTGGAATAGCTGGATATGTTTGTAATCTATGAATGTGAAGCCTTCAGCAGTGCTATGTGTATGAAAGGGAGGAGTAACTTAAAGTGACTTCTCAAAGCATTATACAGTTAATAAAATTGTTATTTTACATTTCAGCATTACTACCCCAGGAACAGAAGTTAACGTGAGAAATGAAAATGGTGCATGAGACAGCGTGGGGAGAGCCGCCAGGGGCCCCAGTGTTCACAATATTGCATTGGAGGCCCTAAACAGATTGTTCGACCAACGGATATGAAGAAAACAAATTCCAGCTGATTTGAGCTTAACAGCCATGTTAGAATAAATAACCCCTTAAGATAAAAATCAACCAGGCCTCAGTTCCTTTTATTAATTCCAAGAAATCTTCCTGCTTCGGGCCCTTGCTATCTCTGCACCATCCCAGCTAAAAAGAACTAGGGCTTGTTAGATAGAGAAAGAGAGAGTATCAGTGGGTATGGGGAGAGAAATGCATGTACACAGACACAAACACACACACACACACGTACCCGCGCTTGTGCGTGCACACACACACACATACACACACATGTTACCTTCCAGTGCTAGGTACCTTCCAACAGCACTGCAACCACAGCCTCAAAACAAATAGAGATTGCAATTGAGAAGGTGAAGTGAACGGAACAACTGAGGCATCATGGCAATGTCACTAGAAAGAGTGAAGGGCAAAAGGGGTCATAAAATTTCAATAGCAATTGATTTTAGTAGACACCCATGGCTGATTTGTTTTTTTTTTAAATTTCAAGATGACCATGCCAAATGCTTAACATTTAAACACATTGCTTTGATCACTGTTCTAAGAGGATGTTATGACAATATGGTATTATACTATGTTATGCATTGACAATAATCTCAGAAATTAAAAACTTACTTGTAAATTGAAAAAAAATTGGTTTATCAGTAAATAAGTATGATTGTCTTTATACAACCGCAGACTTCCAAAAGACTTGAGTGTAAATTCAAATTCAGGCCCTAATTCCATAGAATCTGACAAGTAAGAAAGGGAAGTAGAGAGGAAACAGAGTACAAGCTTATTTGTAGAATCATGAGTACAGGCTTAAAGAATGGAATTGGCCAATGACAAGTGACCAATAAGTTAAATAATTAATACATTATCCCACTTATGCTGCACCATGTAATCTTAAACAAATCATTCAATCTCAGCTTTCGCAAAGGACAAATCTTTGGCCATATTATTCTGTTCGGCACATCTGAAAGCTCCCTGTGTTTGATGACTATTGTCTGCGGAGACTGTTTTGTTTCTGCTGCTTGCTATAGGGGAACAGTGTGTGCTAAACCCAAGCAGGTCAAGCAGCCGTATGTCAAGCTGTTACAGAAACAAGGAAAATAAGCTGAATTGTAACATGAAGAGCACAGTGTTCTTCACGGTGCGCAAACTTAAAGCAAACTTGTTCCAGTGCTGTAGTTAATTAAAAATAGTTGACCTTTGTGTTACACAGAGTACTACAGTGAACAACACGTCCAAGCTGAGATCCTGCACATACATTTCTGCACCTTCTTTGTACATCAGAGTTTGTGCTTGCCTCTCTGTATCTACCAGAGGTTTAACTGTGTGTGTGGACCTTGATCTGCTGGTTGTGCTCTACAGAATGGTTTTGGTTATTTGGAATCTTCATGAAAATAGTGTGTTACTAGTCACCAACTGCCGTCCTGAAAAACACGCTTTTGTCCCTCCTCTCTGCTTTATGCCAGTCAGCTAATCATTCATCTGTGTCAATACCTTGCCCCTAACACCATGGACTTTGATCTTTTTAATCAGTATCCTGTGCAGCATCTTCTCAAAAGCCTTACGGAAATCCAAATATATCATGTTCACTGGCTCACTTTTGTCTCAACTTGCTTGTTGCCTCCTCAAAGATTTTGAACAGATTTGTCAGACATAACCTCCCCTTGACAAAGCCTTGTTGACTGTGCCCTATTTTATCATGCACTTCCAAGTACTGTGCAAACTCATCCTTAACAATGCATTCTAAAATTTTAGCAATAATCGAGGTCAAGCTAACTGACCTATAGATTCCTATCATCTGCCTCCACCTTTCTGAAATAGAGGTGTTATATTTGCCATTTCCAGTTCTTTGGCACCCTTCTTGACTCCAGTGATTCCCGAAAGGTTACCAAAATGCCCATCTCCCCATATCTCCTTCAGAACTCTGAGGCATAATGCATTTGTTCCAGGTGATTTATCCACTTTCAGACCTTTCACCTTCCCCAGTACCTTCTTCTTAGTAATGGTCATTATACTTACTCTGCATCCTGACTCTCTTGAAAGTCTGGTATGCCACTGGTGTCTTCCACTGTGAAAACTGACGCAAAGTACCTATTTACTTCCCCCGTCATTTCTTTGTTACTCATTCATATCTCTCCAGCTTCATTTTCCAGTGATCCAATGTCCACTGTTCCCTCTCCTTTATCTTTCAGATGTCTTCAAAAACTCTTGCAACTTTCTTTTATATTTCTTGCTAGCTTACTTTCATATTTCATCATCTTCCCCTTTATTGCTTTTTTAGTTACCCTATACTAGTTTTAAAGACTTCCCAGTCCTCTGGCTTCTCACTAATCTTCACCACATTGTATGTTTTTTCTTTTGCTTTTATGCTGCCCCTGACTTCCCCTGTCAGCCCTGATTGCCTCATCTTTCCTTTTGTATGCTTTTTTTCCCTTGGGATGAATTTCTGCTGTGCCTCCCAAATTGCCTCAAACTCCTGCCGTAGCTGCTCCACTGCCTTCCTTTTCGGCTCACCTTCTAATCAATTCTGGCCAGCTTCTACGTCATGTCTTTTTAGTTACCACTAGTTAACTGTAGTACTGTTACAACTGATTCCAGCTTATCCCTTTCAAACTGCAGGGCAAAATCTATCATATTATGGGCACTGTCTTCTAGGGGTTCCTTCATCTTAAACTCCCTAATATAGTCTGCCTCATTGCACATCATCAAATCCAGAATTACCTTTTTCAAGTGAACTCTACCATCAGCTGTTTCAAAAACAATCTCATAGACATTCCACAAATTTGTTTTCTGGAGATCTGCTACAAATCTGATTTTCCCAGTCCATTAATGTATTGAAGTCTCCATGATTATTGTAGGACTGCCTTTCTTACATGCATTTTTTAATCTCCTGTCTCATTTTCTTCCCCACATCCTGACTACATCTATAAGGCCTCAGCAGAACCTCTTTCCTTTTTCTACCTATATCATTGGTACCTATGTGGACCACAACAACTGGATGTATCCCCTCCCAACCCAAAATCCTGTGTAGCCCAAATGAGATATCCTGAACCCAGGCACAAGGCAAACAATATCTTCAAGATTCTTAATCCTGGCCACAGAGAAGCGTCTACTGTCCGAACTATACTGACCCCGATTTACAATTATATTTCTCATTTCTACCCCCTCTTGAATGGCTCCCTGTAGCGTGCTGTTACGGTCAGTTTGCTGACTTCGTGCTATCTTCACCCCCTCCTCCCCCCCCCCCCCCCCCCCGGTAAACCCCGCTCTCATCTGCACTTGTAGCAACAATCTCAAGCCTGTTAGCCAAGCTGAAGGTCTGAGGCTCCTTCAGCACTGTCTCCTGGATCCCTCTACCTGCCTCACTGCTAGTAAAACCTTCCTGTTCCTGACAGAATTCGAGATACTCCATCTAAGGGGTGCGACTGCTTCCTGAGATAGTGTCCAGGCAACACTCCCCCCTCCCCCAGCACTGCAAAACAATAAGCCAAAGAAAGTTAGCGAAACGCACCTCTTCCCCTCTGCACTGAATTCCCACACTGGGTTCAAATTCCCTGAACTCATTCAGCCTTCTTCAACAATAAATTTGGGAAATGTACAGAACGACTGAAGTGAGAATTTGGAAGAATGTATACTGAAAGTAATAGCTAAAATGAATTTAAAAATGTCATTTTCGTGATTAATAAGTAGAAAGCATGGAAACTTTATAGCTCCCGAACGTAGGTATTTGTCTAATTGAATTGAAGATAACTCTCTTAATCTTCTATATTAAAATAAATGCTTGTTTTAAACACTTTATCCACAGCCACTTGAGAGTAAAGTATTATGCAGAGATGCTAGTGAGTGCAAATGCTATCTGTGTGATATCATACTGCTGAGCAGAATCAAGGAAGTAACTCAAATGCACAACAAGCTGAGAGAATGCATACTTTTTAGTCTAGTCACTGGCTGCTTACAGAGGGAGATTTGTTGAAGACAAGGTCTGCTTTTAAAATTTGTTATTGGGAAGAAATGAGCCTAGTTTAAAATTAAGCCAAAACATGAAGTCATTCAAAGGAAATCAAAAGAGTCAAGCAAACAAGATCTGAGCATTCTTAATAGAGTTCTAAATAAACATTGGTATACAACACAGATTATTTTCTATCAATGCCTAATTTGTAACTCACATAATATAATCTGACGTGGCTAATGGAGTTGAGTGAAAAATCATGCATGGAGCTATGGACAGAGGGTGCTGGTAGATGCACACACTTCAAAGCATGCACTGTGATTAAGTTTTAGCTTTTAAAAATTTAAAGCAGTCAATTTCTTTAGATGTTTGATCCATTCTCAATTAATCTGGGTACATTATTTCTTGTTGAAAGGAAGATGGTAGCATTAAGGTAATGTTTTGAATTGTAACCCAGAGGACAGGTTTAATTTTCTGTGTACACAGGTTCAAATTTCATTATGGCAGTTGGTGGAATTTAAATTCAATAATTAAAATTGATATTGAAAACTAGTGATGGTGATCATGAAACTATCATCAGTTGTCATAAAAATCCTTTTTGTTTCTTTGCATCCTTTAAGGAAGGAAATCTGCCATCCATACCTTGTTTAGCCTAACTCCAAACCCACACAACATGGTTGGGTCTTAATCACCCTCTGTAATGCCTTTCAGTTAAAGGGCAATTAAGGATAGATATCCAATGCCTGACATGGCAAAAATGCAAATGAAAGAGTTGAGATAAAGCTGCAAAATACTCTCAAGGATAGTTTTTGTAACTACAGGAGTTGCCTGTACCAAGATATAATTTGGTACTGTGTAATGGAACTTCCTGAAATTCTAAGTTAGAAAATGAGAATAATGGGGTGGGAGGCATGATTATATGCTACAACAATTTTCCAATAGTAGTGAATGTTGAGTCTTCACAGCAGTTATCTAACCTGATTTACTACTTCAGTAGTAATTTGCTAAATATAGATCTTAAGCTAAAATGCATTATATATAAATGGCACTTTACAAATAATGACAAGTACATTCAAAAAGAAAAAAATGCCCACATGTATTTGTGAAAATTGTTTTTTTTTTGTCATCTGGTAGTGTAGCATAGAAAGGGGAGGAACAATGTATCTAAAGTTTAATATTTTAATAATACATTCACATTGTCATAGTTCTTTAGGCAACAAGAATTGGCAGGCTTAAATTACACAGTTAACGTTGCAGTTCAACTTAATACAGTTGTCAACATGGAATCATTACTAATGTACAACACAATAGACTAACACCTAATTCATTCTTCACACAACACTACACATAGCCTAACAGATTATAAATAAGACAAGTGATTTGGTGCAGAACAACACCCCGTGACAAACCCACAAATTTTGCTGTATGTAGCGCAATTTGCTACCCAGAGCAGAAAAATGTCTAAAGGCATTGAAAATGATTCTTTCAGAGGGGATCTGAATGATAACAAATCACTTGTCCTGGTTATAAATAATCTCGAGTCTACATTGTGGAATTGTGACCTATTGGCATCCACAGTGTTCAGTTTATGTTAGTGTTGACTTTCCAGAAACAAAAAGGGGGGAGGGAGAGACACTGACCTTAATTGGCCTTCTGTTTCCCCTTACGTAGCCTGATACCACATCTCCAACCAAGCGTCTAAAAATTAGCATTGACAACGTAGATCTCTAATCCACTGGCTATCTACAATAGCAAAGATAAATGCCAGATAAATTCCTTTTTCATGTTTTCTGCCTTTTGTCATTTTCCCTCTTTCTGTCTAGAAAGCAAATACAGGGTTATGACACTATGGAGACCTACCACACTTTAGTGTATTACCCTCATGCACGTTGGCAACGTTCATTGTTTAATCATAGAATCCCGCGTGTGGAAACAGGCTATCTGGCACAACAAATCCACACCAACCTTCTAAAGAGCAGACCACCCAAACCTACACCCCCACCCCACTACTCTACATTTACCCTGACTAATGCCCCTAACCTACACATCCCTGAACCCTATGGGCAATTCACCTAACCAGCATATCTTTGGACTGTGGGATGAAACTGGAGCGCCCAAAGAAAACTCACAGGGAGAATGTGTAAACTCCACAGAGACAATTGCCCAATGCTGGAATCAAACCCAGGTCCCTGGCACTGTGAGGCAGCAGTGCTGACCATTGTGCGACTGTGCCACCTATTTAGATTCGCAACTAAGCAATCTATTTTGCTGTGAGGTGGGCAACTAGTTAATAGTTAGAAAAGAATTCATGACTAATTTTTCACTGAGCTAGTTTGGACACATAAAGCAGTTTTAATAATATTTAATAATATTCCTTAATTAACGCTTTCCAGTGACATGTGGGTAGTTGTGAATGTTCATGTTGCCTGGACAGTAACATGTGCAAGAATTGCCTCCAGCTGCAAAATCTAGTGCTCTGGGTTTGGGAACTTGAACAGCAGGGAAGGTTCCATAGTGTATTGACAAAGCTGACAAATAAGTGGATAGCATATTTAACAAAGTCCTCAGTCTGAAGATTAGAAGCATGAAGGCAGAGCATGAATGGTAGATTGCAAGACAATCTAGAAAGGTCAGGCAGAGAGTGCAATAGTCTCCTGAGACAATCTCACTCACTAACTGGTTAGTCGTATGGGTTTTGATGGGGGAAACGATAGTTTATCTGAGGAATGTAGCAAGATCAAGACAGCTGCACAGGTAGGACAGAAGAAGAGTGAAAAGGCATTGGTTATAGGCAATTCACCAGATAGATGTCGCTGTGGTGTAGATGGCACTCGAATGATATGTTGTATCCCCAATGCCAGGATCATGGATGTCATAGAGCAGCTGTCGGGCATTCTTTGGCATGAGGGTGAAGAGGCAGAGATCAGAATCCACTCTGGCATCAGCATAAACAGAAAGAGTGTTGAGGTGAAATCATGACAAAATCATTCAAAGAATTTCAGGGAGCTAGGCAAATGCTGAAATCATGACCTTTTAAGGCAAAACAAAATCATTCAAAGAATTTCAGGGAGCTAGGCAAATGCTGAAATCATGACCTTTTAAGGCAAAACAAAATCATTCAAAGAATTTCAGGGAGCTAGGCAAATGCTGAAATCATGACCTTTTAAGGCAAAACAAAATCATTCAAAGGATTTCAGGGAGCTAGGCAAATGCTGAAATCATGACCTTTTAAGGCAAAACAAAATCATTCAAAGAATTTCAGGGAGCTAGGCAAATGCTGAAATCATGACCTTTTAAGGCAAAACAAAATCATTCAAAGAATTTCAGGGAGCTAGGCAAATGCTGAAATCATGACCTTTTAAGGCAAAACAAAATCATTCAAAGAATTTCAGGGAGCTAGGCAAATGCTGAAATCATGACCTTTTAAGGCAAAACAAAATCATTCAAAGAATTTCAGGGAGCTAGGCAAATGCTGAAATCATGACCTTTTAAGGCAAAACAAAATCATTCAAAGAATTTCAGGGAGCTAGGCAAATGCTGAAATCATGACCTTTTAAGGCAAAACAAAATCATTCAAAGAATTTCAGGGAGCTAGGCAAATGCTGAAATCATGACCTTTTAAGGCAAAACAAAATCATTCAAAGAATTTCAGGGAGCTAGGCAAATGCTGAAATCATGACCTTTTAAGGCAAAACAAAATCATTCAAAGAATTTCAGGGAGCTAGGCAAATGCTGAAATCATGACCTTTTAAGGCAAAACAAAATCATTCAAAGAATTTCAGGGAGCTAGGCAAATGCTGAAATCATGACCTTTTAAGGCAAAACAAAATCATTCAAAGAATTTCAGGGAGCTAGGCAAATGCTGAAATCATGACCTTTTAAGGCAAAACAAAATCATTCAAAGAATTTCAGGGAGCTAGGCAAATGCTGAAATCATGACCTTTTAAGGCAAAACAAAATCATTCAAAGAATTTCAGGGAGCTAGGCAAATGCTGAAATCATGACCTTTTAAGGCAAAACAAAATCATTCAAAGAATTTCAGGGAGCTAGGGTGGAAGTTGAGAGCTAGAACAAACAGAGTTGTTATCTCTGGTTTGTTACCCATGCCGCATGACAGCGAGGCAAGGAATAGGGAGAGATATCAGCTGAACACGTGGCTGCAAGGATGTTGCAGGAGGGAGGGTTTCAGGTACTTAGATAATTGGGGCTCATTCAGGGGAAGGTGGGACCTGTACAAACAGAACTGTCTTCAGTTGAACCAGAGGGGTACTAATATCCTGGGTGGGAAATTTGCCGGTGCTGTTCGGGTGGGTTTTATCTAGCTCAGCAGTGGGATGGGAACCGGAGGTGTAGTTGCAGTGCTCAGGAGGAGGTGAGTAGGGAGGACAGGGACAGGATTTCACGGTCACAGGAATATGCTGGCCAACAGCAAGCTGGTTTGAAGTGTGTTTACTTCAACACCAGAAGTATCCAAAATAAGGTAGGTGAGCTTGCAGCATGGATAGGTACCTGGGACTTCGATGTTGTGGACATTTCAGAGACATGGATAGAGCAGGGTGAGGAATGGATGTTGGAGGTTCCAGGGTTTAGATCTTTCATTAAGAACAGGCAAGGCGGTAAAAGAGGGGGAGGTGTGGCCTTGTTAGTCAAGGATAGTATAACAGTGGCTGAAAGAACTGTCTACTGAGGTCGTGTGGGCTGAGGTTAGAAACAGGAGAGGAGAGGTCACACTGTTTGGTTTTTTTTACAGGCCTCTGCAGAGTTCCAGGGAGGTGGAAGAGAGGATTGGCAAAATTATTCTGGTTAGGAGTGAAAAGAACAGGGTGGTCATTATGGGAGACTTTAACTTCCCCAACATTGACTGGAAATGCTATAACTCTAGTACATCGGATGGATCAGTTTTTGTCCAATGTGTACAGGAGGATTTCCTGACACAGTATGTCGAAGGGCCAACAAGAGGGGAGTCCACAGTGGATCTGGTGCTTGCTAATGAACCAGGACAGGTGTTTGATTTAGATGTCGGTGAGCATTTTGGAGAGAGTGACCATAATTCAGTTACATTTAGTTAAGCGATGGAAAGGGATAGGTACATGCCACAGGTCAAGAGATATCGATGGGGCAAGGGCAATTATAATGCAATTAGGCAAGAATTAGGATGCATAGAAGGGGGTAGCAAAATGCAGGGGATACAGACAAAAGAAATGTGGAGCTGGTTTAAAGAACAGATATTGCATGTTCTTGATAGGTATGTCCCTGTCAGGCAGGGAGGAAGTGATAAGGTAAGGGAACCATGGTTTACAACAGAAGTTGCATCTCTTGTTAAGCAGAAGAAGGAGGCTTATGTGTTGATGAAGCAAGATGGTTCAGATGAGGTGATGGAGAGTTACTGATCAGCTAGGAAGGATTTAAAGAGAGAGTTAAGAAGAGCAAAGTGAGGACAAGAGCAGTCTTTAGCAAATAGAATGAAGGAGAACCTGAAAGCTTTCTATAGGTATGTGAGGAATAAAAGGATGAATAGGGTAAGAATAGGGCCAGTTAGAAGTGGGAAGTTGAGTGTGTACCCTGTGGAGATTGGAGAGGTGCTAAACAAACATTTCTCATCAGTTTTCACTCAGGAAAAGGAGAATATTATAGAGGAGAAGACCGAGATACAAGAAATTAGACTCGAAAGGAAGAGGTATTGATTCTAGAAGGAGCAAAAGTAGACAAGCCCCCTGGGCTGGTTGGGATTTTTCCGAGAATTCTCTGGGAAGCTAGGGAGGAGACGGCCGAGCCTTTGGCTTTGATCTTTCAGTCATCATTGTCTACAGGTTTATACCAGAGGATAGCAAATGTTGTGCCCTTGTTCAAGAAGGGCAGCAGAGATGACCCAGGTAATTATAAACCAGTGATCCCTACTTCTGTTGTAGGAAATATTTTGGAAAGGATTATAAAAGATAAGGTTTATAATCATCTAGCGAGCAACAATTTGATTTCAAATAGTCAACATGGTTTCGTCAAGGGCAGGTCATGTCTCACAAACCTCTTGAGTTTTTTGAGAAGGTGACCAAGCATGTAGATGAGGGTAGGGCAGTTAACGTGTAGTAAAGCCTTTGATAAAGTTCCATATGGTAGGCTGTTGGAGAAAATGCAGAGGCATGAGTTTGAGGGTGGTTTAGCAATTTGGATTAGAAACTGGCTTTCTGTAAGAAGGGAGCAAGTAGTGGTTGATGGAAAATGTTCAGCCTGGAGTCAGGTTACTAGTGGTGTGCCACAAGGATCTGTTTTGGGATCACTGCTGTTTGTCATTTTTATAAATGACTTAGACGCAGGCATAAGTGGATGGATTAGTAACTTTGCAGATGACACTAAACATGGAGTAGTTTGGAAGAGTGTAACAGGTTGCAGGGGGACTTGGATAAACTACAGAATTGGGCTGAAGGGTGTCAAATGGAGTTCAATACAGTTAAATGTGAGGTGAATCATTTTGGGAAGAATAACAGGAAAGCAGAGTACTGGGTCAATGGAAAGATTCTTGGGAGTGTGGATGTGCAGAGGGATCTTGGAATCCATGTACACAGATCCCTGAAAGTTGCCACCCAGGTTGCTAGTGCTGTTAAGAAGGCATAAGGTGTGTTAGGTTTCATTGGTAGAGGGATTGAGTTCTGAAGCGACAATATCATGCTGCAATTATACAAAATGCTAGTGCGGCCACACTTGGAATATTATGTACAGTTCTGGTCCCCATATTTCGGGAAGGATGTGGAAGCATTGGAAAAGGTGCAGAGGAGACTTACCAGGATGTTGCCTGGTCTGGAGGGAAGGTCTAATGAGGAAAGGCTGAGAGACTTGAGTCTGTTCTCATTGGATAGAAGGCGGCTAAGAGGGGACTTGATAGAGACATACAAGTTGATCAGAGGATTAGATAGGGTAGACAGTGAAAGTCTTTTTCCTAGGATGATGACATCAGCTTGTATGAGGGGGCATAACTACAAACCGAGGGGTGACAAGTTTAAGACAGATGTCAGAGGCAGGTTCTTTACTCAGTGACTGGTAAGGCCATGGAATGTCTACTTGCCAATGTAGTTAACTCAGCCACATTAGGGAGATTTAAACAATCCTTGAATAAGCACATGAATGATGATGGGATAGTGTAGGGGGACGAGCTGAGAATAGTTCACAGTTTGGTGCAACATCGAGAGTCGAAGGGCCTGTTCTGCGCTGTATTTTTCTATGTTCTATGTTCTAAAGAACGTGGACATTGGTGGTTCGGTCAAAGATTATTGCCCTACTAATTTCTTGGGGGGCTATTGAGAATCAATCACATTGCTATGGCTCTGGAGTCACATGTAGGCCAGACCAAGTGACAATGGCAGATTTCCTTTCTGAAGGAAATAATAAACCAGGTGGGCTCTTACAACAATCAATAGTAGTCACATTGTCACCATTAGGATAGCTAGGATATTTTAAAATTGATTTCAAGCTTTGTCATCTGCCATGGTAGGATATGAACCCATGACCCCAGAACATTAACTTGGGATTTGAATTGTTAGTCCAAGACATCACCACCTTCTCTTAGGCTGATTGCAGTATTATGTGCTCATGGATACAGAGATGAGATTATTGAGGGAATCAACACATGGCTGGAAAAATTATGTAAGAGAGAAGGCTTTAGATTTCTTGGGCATTGTGACTTTTTGGGGCAGGTAAATGGATGTATGTTCCTGAGTTCACCATGATAGTTGCTGGTGCAACACTAATGTGAAGAAGGGTAAGTGGATTGGCAATGTGCCATAAAGGTTCTGAGAGGCTGTCATGTGTTAAATTCCTATACCATTGAACCTGGAGTGCATGTGTCTGGTGTCCATGGAGCATCCCCTGAAATGTAGGGGTGGCAGGGTGGCTCAGTGGTTAGTACTACTGGCTCACAGTGCTAGAGACCTGGGTTTGATTCCACCCTGGCAACTATCTGTATGGACTTTGCATATGCTGCCCATGTCCACATGGTTTCCTTTGGATGCTCTGGTTTCATCCCAGAGTTCAAAGATGAGCGCGTTAGATGCATTGGCTATGCTAAATTGCTCATAGTGTTAAGAGATGTGCAGGTTAGGTGGACTAGCCATAGAAAATGCAGAGTTACAGAGATACAGTAGGGGGATAAGACTGGGTGGGATGCTCTTTAGAGGGTCAGTGTGGAGTCTATGGACCAAATGGCCTGCTTCCACTCTGTAGGGATTCTAAGATTCTGTATTGATGATCAGTATACCACATGGACATATTCATGTGCATTACCAAGGATTGTTGAGGGATTTCTGCACATCTTTGAAAGCTAGTTACCTGAAATTCAGTGTAAGTGCTGTTTATACAGCTGCTTGTTGAAGCAGTAGTTGAAGTGTTGTTTGAAGACAAGCTGGAGCTGAGGGATGTGTACAAATCAAGAGTCAACTGGCAATAAGTGGCTGATTGGTCAGTGGGCTGGTGACTAGTTATTGATGACAAGGCCTTCAGCCTGCCAATGCAATGTGTTTGGTTTCCAGGTAACTGAAAAATTTGAGGCTGCTAACAGGATGGCGAGACATCTCTACATAACATCTCTACAGACACAGAAGCTGTGCGACAACAAAGAATAATGTATTCTGATTTCTGAAGTATAGGCCACTTAAAGTTTGAAGTAAGCAGTTCATTGCTCCCTCAGCAGTAGCTCTGACTATTAATTAATAAGTCAGAGACTTGTATGAGTGTGAACCAGTTACTCTATGTTACCTGCAAGCAAGTGAATGCATCCAAAGAAGGAAGGCTGAGAAACAGTGCCCAGATCACTACAAGAATTGGCTTGGTGGTTAACACTGCTACCTCACAATCCCAGGGACAATAGTTCAATTAGACAAAAGGCAGGTAACGACAGGCCAGTTAGCTTAACTTCTTTATTTGGGAAAATGCTGGATGCCATCATTAAAGAAGAAATAGTGAGACATCTGGATGGAAACGGTTCCATTAGGCAGACATAGCAGGGATTCAGGAAGGGAAAGTTGTGTTTGACAAATGTATTGGAGTTCTTTGAGGATGTAACAAGCGAGGTGGATGGAAGGGAACAAGTGGATGCTGTATACTTAGATTTCCAGAAGATGTTTGATATGGTGCCGCATGGAAGACTCTTCCATAAGATAAGAAAGCATGGGGTTGTGGGGAATGTACTGGCATGGATAGAGGACTGGATAACCATTGGAAAACAAAAAGCTGAGATAAATAGGTGTTCCTCTGGTTGGAGATCCATAGTGAGCGAGGTGCCACAGGGGCTGGTGTTGGGTCCACAACTTTTCATGATATATATAAATGATTCGGAATGAAAGACCAAATGTAAAATACCCAAGTTTGCTGATGACACTAAATAGAATGGAAAGGCAAACTCTGGAGAGGTAGAGGGTCTGCAGAGAGATTTAGATAGGTTAATTGAGTGGGCAAGGATCTGACAGATGGTGTACAATATTGGTAAATGTGAGGTTATCCACTTTGGAAGTAAAAATAGTAGGTCAGAGTATTACTTAAATGGTGAAAGATTGCAACATGCTGTCGTGTAGAGGGACTTAGGAGTGCTCGTACATGAATCACTAAAAATTGATTTGCAGTTGCAGCAGGTAATACAGGAAGGCAAATGGAACATTGGCTTTCATTGCTAGAGGGATTGAATTTATGAGAAGGGAGGTTCTGCTGCAATTGTACAAGATGTTGGTGAGGCCAGATCTTGGGTATTGTGCACATTTCTGGTCTCTTTACTTGAGGAAGGATATACTTGCTTTGGAGATGGTGCAGAGGAGTTTCACCAGGTTGTATCCAGAGTTGAGGGGGTTACCTTATGAGGATAGATTGATCTGCCTGGGACTGTAGACGCTAGAACTTAGAAGAATGAGAGGTGATCTTATAGGAACATATAAAATTATGAAAGGGATAGATAAGGTAGAGACAGGCAAGTTACTTCTGCTAGTGGGTGAGACTAGGACTAAGCAACATGGCCTCAAGATTAGAGGTACTACTGTTAGGACAGAGATGAGGAAGAACTGCTTTTCCCAGAGAGTAGTGAATCTATGGAATTCTCTCCCCAAGGGAGCAGTAGAGGCAGCTTCTTTAAATATATTCAAGGCACATTTGGATGGGCTTTTGCAAGGTAGGGGAATTAAGGGTTAAGAGGATAATGCAGGTAGGAGGTGATTGATGGATCAGCCATGATCTTAATAAATGGTGGAGCAAGCTCAATGGGCCAAATGGCCGACACTTACTTCTATGACTATAAACTATGAAACTTTAATTCCAACCTTGAGCAGCTGTCTGTGTGGATTTTGTACATTCTGCCCATGTCTGCATAGGTGCTCCAGCTTCCTTCTATAGTCCAAAGATATGCTGGTTAGGTAGATTGGCAATGGTAAATTGCCCCTGATGTCCAGGGATGTGAAAGTTAGATGGGTGGAATGTAAAGTTACAGAGATGGAGTGGATCTGGGTGGGATGCTTTTCAGAAGGTTGATGTGGACTTGATGGGCCAAATGGCCTGTTTCTACACTACGAGAATTCCATGAAATCTTTATGAAAATCATCTCAGCAAATCCTGTGAACAGGAACCTCTCTATCACTTTCTGAGACTTTCCCTTTTCTCATAACATCCATGCTTTTTTTTCCTGATTGTGTATATAGGGAGGGGATTACAAAGGGGTTAGAGTTTTAACTAGTATATGCGGATGGTTCATCATTGTCTGGAGTCTATTTATTTTTAATGATTAGTCATACTTGTTAAGTACAGAAGCCTGGTCCATGCTTTCTGTCAACCTGGTTAAATTTGTGAATTCTGCATACTCCTTAACTTTTGTGCTGACTCCAAGAATAATTGGGTTGTTTGCAGCACACTAACCCAGGGAAACATTGCAGTCTCCCTGAAAAAGTAAGATGCAAAATTCTCAAAGTATGATAATTAAATAAATACATGTTAGTTTAAAAAATGTAATATTGGAAAAATTAATAGGACTGAAAGCTAATAAATCAACAGGACCCGCTGATCATCACCCGAGAGTGTTAAAAGAGGTGGCTATACAGGCAGTAGTTTGATGACTACCTTTTAAAAATTCTACTGATTCTTCATCTGTTTAAGGAAAGAAAGGGGGAGGAAACAGAAAACCAGAAAATTGTTAGCTTGATGTCAGCCATATAAAAAATGCTAGAATCTATAATAAAGAATATGATTACTGGATTTCAACTTTTCATAGTGATTTGTTTAAAAATACTCTGGTGTATTGAAATGGCATCAATGCACTCTCTCTCACTCCTCTAAAAGCTATTTTCTTTAACCCAGTCTTTGCCTTTTTCAATATACAATCTAGCAAATTCCCTTTATTGTTGCTTTCATTGTGCAGATTATTAGTCGTTAAGCTTTCCCATCACTCGGTTTATGATCAAAATCATTTGCAGTGCCAAGTGTGACTGTTCTTTTGAGGCCACCTCGGTCAAATTCCAACTCTATGTCAAACATAATTGGTACACTACTTCGATATTAGATGTGGGTAGATTGCTCTGTGATAAATATTGATTCAAACTGCAGTTCAGTTGTAAATCTCACAAAGTCCTATTTCAATACTAAAGATAAATGAACAAATTGGTTTTGATTTGATTCTTTGAGAGGACAACTCTTTTGTTGTGGTTATTTTGATCTTTAACTTTGAAGAAACCTTGTAGCTTATAAAATAATGTGTTGGTTTTCTTTGTAGTGTTCCTATTATTTGTCTTGTGTTTCATCCCATGAATTTAATCCATTGTCATAAAAAGCTAACCTATTATTAGCATAGAGATAAGCAAATCTGAGACAGTTACAATTGTCTGGTCAGTTTCATATACCTTACCCCTGACTCACTGAACTTCAAGCTGTACCTGAATCAATGAAATAGTAAAATCCTTGGTGAAAATTATATTCACTTGCCAATGGCCATAAGTAGAGGCCTATACAGTTAAAACTAATGCCATTAGTGTCATGTGCAAATACTTTACAAGTATTCCTCTTTCATCCATGGTAGAACAATAAAATCATGTCTTGCCCCTGTAAATGGGCTAGGGCATTTATTCTTCAGTAACTATTCCTTTCTGGCACTCAGACACAACTGAAAGAGTGTACCATAAATATATTCAAATATTCATTCAATACTACTTAGCTTAGTATTGCAACATTCAATAAATTTATTTTAATCCTGTGGAAGCATGAATTTCTGTTATTTCCACCATTAATGTAGAAACTTCAAGAAACTTTGTCCAAGTGGCGTAATTTTAAAAAGGCTGGTGCTGCTGTTGTATCCTCACACGTACTTCTGAGTGTATTTCATATTAACTTGCCTCACTGTTTTTCAAACAGACAATTGGACCATTCCGAACAACTGCTTTCTTGCTGAAGCAAATGTTTGTGAAGAGAAGCAACATGTGATTGTGGTTCATGTGTCAAGCCCTATGGGAAAATTAGCTAGTGGATCATGGTGGGTGGCTTCCTGTGTAGCTAGTAATTTGTCAGGATGTCTAATCACCAGAGCTTTCAAATGAGGACTGAAATGTAGCTAGGCTGGGATGAGGAGGTCAACACCTCACAGATAGCTCTTGAGCATCTTGAAACTCAACACCAATTCCACACTGTCCTTGAAGAAACTATGGTGTGCAAGAGACATTTGCACACTTACTGGAATGTGCCTTTCCAACGAAAGGCTGGAAAGAGATGCAGTGCTTTTTCTGGAGGTTCATTTCAACAGCTGAATGTCACAGAAGACTGTTCCTAGAGACACCAAGATATCAACTCTAGAAGAGAACCACCACCGCAACTCTATTTGGTCTGTCTGAAACTTGTCAGTCCTTTGATGCAAAGAGCTGTCGTCCATCAAGTGTTGCAGACAATACCTAGGGACTGGTAACTGGTTAGATCATCTCAGGCTGTTTTCTTATCATAAATACAAAATATATTCAAATGTACAGCAATAAGCTTTATGGAGAAATTGACCACACTTTCTGTAATGTCTAATTTTAAATATGTTGTCATGTTTCTTACAGATTTTATGAAAAAAGTTTATTTTTGGTGAAAAAATAAATCGTTACAATGAATGGAATGGTCCTTAGCCAAGGCAGCTAAATGTGCAGGGGGGAAACTTCAGGTTTTTTCTTGAGTTTTCAATGATTTTTGCACTAACCAAAGCAAAGCAAAATCAATTAGCGTTAACAATATGTATAATATTCCCAGACACCGAATGACACCTGGCATCTCAAAGCTGGCCGCTTACTCCTCTAGGCCTCCAGCTTGGACAGCAGTCACCAAATTCTCGGGGCACACTCCATGGGCTGTGACCATGTCCAAGAATATGGGCATCTGGCATGTACCAATCTAACTGCACATTGGCAGCACATCTTTGACTACACAAAGCTGCACTTCAACACTGCACTTTGGACTACACGTTCACCCTAGTCCACACAGATTATTAAACACCTATCTACTCTATATCCTTTTTCTAATACTTGGCATGTGGTCATGTGTGCTATGGCTCTTCAGTGATCATCTAAAGAGTTCTTAAATGTTGTGATGGTTCCTGCCTCTATCATCTTTTCAGATAGTGAGTTCCAGTTATTCCGGGTGAAAAAAAACTTCCTTAAATCTCTTCTCAATCTTCTGACCTTTACCTGAAGTCTATGCCCCTTTGGTAATTGATCCCTTTATTAAGGGGAAACGTTTCTTCCTATCTACTTTTATGTCTCATAATTATGTGCACTTCAATCAGATTCCCTTTCCGCCTTCCTTGCTTAAAGAAAACTATCTCATTTCTCTTCATAGTTGAAACACTTCATCCCAGGTAACATTTCTGGTGAATCCCTTTGTGCACGTTCTGTAGTGCAAGCACATCCTTCCTATAGTCTGGCAACCAGACCTGCACATTGTATTCAATCTGTGGACTAATGGGCGGCACGGTGGCACAGTGGTTAGCACTGCTGCCTCGCAGCGCCAGAGACCCGGGTTCAATTCCCGCCTCAGGCGACTGACTGTGTGGAGTTTGCACATTCTCCCTGTGTCTGCGTGGGTTTCCTCCGGGTGCTCCGGTTTCCTCCCACAGTCCAAAGATGTGCAGGTCAGGTGAATTGGCCATGCTAAATTGCCCGTAGTGTTAGGTAAGGGGTAGACGTAGATGTAGATGTAGGGGTATGGTTGGGTTACGCTTCGGCGGGGCGGTGTGGACTTGTTGGGCCGAAGGGCCTGTTTCCACGCTGTAAGTAATCTAATCTAATCTAATCTAATCTAATCTAATCTAATCTAATTAATGTAGTATACTTCTCCATCAAAAGCTCAGTGCTCTTCAATGCAACATTCTTCGTGAAACCATTTCTATGTAGAGTCCAAAATGAGAGGTTGAAAGGGTTCTTTAATAATTGACTTAAATTAAATTCAAAGACAATTTATTGTGAATAAAAATTAGTGCTATTAAATACTGATCTGATTACACAATTGAAAATATCAAGTCAATGTTACATTACTTTTTATACAGTGCTCACTTGAAAACAGTCAATCCAATGGAGTAATCATTGATTAATTCCACTGCCAAGCAAGCTCTCAGAGTGACTCAGCAAGTTTATGCATTAAGCAGCTGAGTCATTCAGACCAGAAATGTCCAAGGTTCAATTTCAACTGTGTTGATCTGGCTGATATCAGCAATTCTACACATTGGGAGTAAACTTCCTTGCAGCTGATCCTGCTCAAGCAAGTGCAAAGAGGACTTCATTACCACAATACAATTTTCTGCTTGCCTCATAATTGACACAACTCAATGCCAAGTGGTCACTTATGAGCATTGGAATTATATTCGGTATGTGTGGTAAGCCACATTTATCCAAACATAGTGCAGAACATAAAAGACAATGAGCAAAAATTTATGGTGCAAAAACAAAATGTAAGAAAATGAATACAAGCTCATATGATTGAAAGATAGTTCCTCACACCTTGTACTATTGAAGTATGTGATAATGTTTTCATTTAATACAAAACAGTAGATGGAAATTGATATGAGTGGTTATCAGGTTAACACTTAATATGAGCTTGTCAAATTTCTTTCTGCCTTATTTAAACAAGCATGTTAGATCATTTAATATAAATGTTAATACCATCATTAAAATAGTGGAAATAGAAGTTCAACATGACTTTTTAAATGTTATACCTTACAGAATCATTTCCTGAACTGATGTTATAATTGCATGCCACAAAATAATTGGAGATTTGATTTGCTCCACTTACAATATTATTTAAAAGAAAGCAACTAAACTGTTTTCACTGTAATGTTTGAAAGTATTGTCATGACAACGGATCAAAATCCTGAGGTATAAACAATTGTAACCTTTAATTCCATAATGTGTTTTTAAAAAGAGGAACACTGTATTTAAATAAAAAGACTATGAATATAAATTCAGTCTAACTGCCAAGTCCTGTGTGACACCCAATAGTGTCTCCCCTCTAAGGTGTCAGGGAAAATTCAAACAGAGAAAACAGCATAACAGAAGATATAACAAAGGGATTGATTTTTTTTCCCTTTCTCAACCATGTCTTTCAGACAATTTTTATGTTCTAACCTTTCAGAAAATATAACAAGGTTCAAAAATGAATGCAACCCTGGTTTGTGTGTTCTCGTGAGAGCTGAGGTACATGTGCACAAGCCTAGTGTACTGTGAAGATTACAGTCAAAGAACCACTTACTAGACACACCTCTGTTGCTGGTAAGAGGACTTTCATGCTCTGCCTGTTAGAAGGCAGCTAGATAAAACGCTAGTCAGAAAGCAATAGAACAAGGACTATTTACACTGAGTGTTGCTAGCTAGTGACTGTCAGAGGAAACAGGACATAAGGAACTAACTGGCAAAAGTCAAGAATCCCAAGATCAACAACTCAGTTTGACTATCTGCTCTTTACAAACAGCCCAGAGAAACTGACTCATAATCTTGTTTTAATTTTATCTTTTTTTTGGATTCATTTCTTATTTCTAATCTGTGTGGCACTATTAATTCTTTCAATATTTAGCAACTAATAAACTCATTCTTTTGTTAACTCAAGATCGCCTGGTTAATTCAACTTCTTTTAAAACATTTAGTCTGGCAGTATCTGAGGAATGAGAAACAGAGCTAACATTTTGTGTCCAATAGCACATTTCTTCAGCAGCTTGTTCCATACACGAACCACCTTCTGCATGAAATAGTTGCCCTTTTTAAATCTTTTACCTCTCATCTTAAACCTATGCCCTCTAGTTTTGGACTCCCCCACCCCAAGGAAAAGACCTTAGCTATTCACTTTATCCATGCCCCTCAGGTTTTATGAAGTCACCCCTCTGCCTTCAATACTCCAAGGAAAATAGCTCCAGCCTATCCAGCCTCTCCCGATAGCTCATACCTTTCAACCCTTGCAACATCCTTGTAAATCTTTTCTGAACTCTTTCAAGTTTCACAACATCCTTCCTATAGCAGGGAAACAAGAATTGTACAGTATTCTAAAAGTGGTCTAACCAATGTCCTATACAGCCGCAACATACCTCCCAACTTCTATATTCAATGCACTGACCAATCAAGGCAAGCATACCAAAAGCCTTCTTCATGACCCTGTCTACTTGGGACTTCACATTTAAGGAACAATGAACCTGCACTCCAGGTCTCTTTGTTCAGCAACATTCCCCAGGATTTTAACATTACGTAGATGAGTCCTACCCTGATTTAATTAAAATATCAATTCTGTTTCTGTCTCTACAGATGATGCAAGACCTGTTGAGTTTCTTTAAAGTAGAACATTTCATTGCAAGTGCTGGAATTCTGAAACAAAAAAACAGAAAGTGTTAGCAAAACTCAACAGGTCTGGCAGCACCTGTAGAGAGAGAAACAGAGTTAAAGTTTTGAGTCCAGTGACCCTTTGACTGTGGATTATTTTTGAATTAACATTGTTGACCTCAATCAAGAGGGTGGGCCAATGAAATAAAAAGGTTCATCCCTGCTCACCCAGAAGTTTAACAGTTTGGTACATTGGTCTTGAAATCTAAGAACTTGGGCAACCACACCTGGGGTTTTGCATAGCATTATGCAAAGGCAAATTCAAACCAATGTCTCATTGATTAACTGTCAGCTCTAAGATGCTGACATTTGGTGAAAATGCACAATACCAGTGATAATTGATGTCCTGAAAATAGACTGTCAATTCAAGTACAAAGTTATGCTCTGAGAAGTACCAATGTAAAATGTATTTTACTAATCTTCACAGTGGCTCAAGGGACAGATTTTTCAATAGATTTTCAATTTTGTAAGGCTATTTACATATTTGGTTCTGGAGATAAGTACCACAAATTATTCTTTCTTTAAGTAAGTTTTGAACATTCTGGTATATGGTAAAGAAAGAAAATTACAGTAATTTCTCATTGGAGAATCAATCAAGAGAAACATTGTTATTTGTAATTCTACAATGACCTTTGCTCCATTAACCTGTGATATTTTAAGGGTATTCAGTAAGACCCTAAGTTATTATAGCTCCAAATTGTTAAGCTGCCAGTTGAGGGAGGAGGAACTGAATCCCTTTCTTTACTTACCAGCCCCCTCAGTTGGCCATAACAAGTTTAATTGAGAAAATTGTGCATGTTTTGCTCCCAAACCAAATGAACTTTCTTTAAAAGAGGCCAATTTAACCAGGCTTTACTTGAGTTAATCAGTATCTAAACCCGAAGTTAAATAATAATGGAATATATACACATACTATAGAAATGAGAAATGAGTCTAAAATAATGATTAAAGTTAAAAGGTATATAGTTCACTCTCTGAGTCACTTATGAAGAGTAGATGGTGGAATGTTGATAGTCTGTTTTGAGATTCTTGGTTTTGCAGGTGAGTTAAAATTCTTTTGTCTTCTTACTTTTTTTTATTGGCCAGCTGACTTATAACACAGAATGGGAAGTCCTTCACATGCAACGCAATAGTGACTAGTTCTTTGACTGCAACCTTAATAACATGCCAGTGTTCAAACTCAGGCGAATACACAAGTACCTCAACACACTGCTGCACACAAGCAAACCAGCTCAGCGAAATACCTTCTTCCACAAACAAACTTAGACCGGCACCTAACTGTTTTTTACTGCACAAAGCATTATCTCAATTTTTTTCTCTCTTCATGTTCACAGTCTGAAATAACTCGCAGGAGACTACTATTCAGTTTGTAGTGTATTTCTCACTTTCAATTCCATCTGTTTGAAGCTCTCTTGATATCTCATTAATTTTGATGTGTTGAGTCTCTCTAACTCCAGACAAACACTGAACTTACACATGCAATCTTGGTTGTCTCAGATATCTTTTAAAAAAACACATTAGAATTAAGTTTTGATATATCCATATGTCTTGGGGTATGATCCACGGTCATAACAATATATTAAAAAATAAATAATTTACGAAGAAGCTGACTTGTGTGCAGCTGAGAGAATGGAAAATAGGTTGGTATAGCTTTTCTTAAGGTAAAAACAATGACTGCAGATGCTGGAAACCAGATTCTGGAATGGGGGTGCTGAAAAAGCACAACAGTTCAGGCAGCATCCGAGGAGCAGCAAAATTGACGTTTCGGGCAAAAGCCCTTCATTAGGAATACAGGCAGAGTGCCTGAAGGGTGAAGAGATAAATGAGAGGAGGGTGGGGGTGGGGAGAAAGTAACATAGTACAATGGGTGAGTGGGGGAGGGGATGAAGGTGATAGGTCAGGGAGGAGGGTGGAGTGGATAGGTGGAAAAGAAGATAGGCAGGTAGGACAGTCATGGGGACAGTGCTGAGCTGGAAGTTTGGAACTGGGGTGAGGTGGGACAAGGGGAAATGAGGAAACTGTTGAAGTCCACATTGATGCCCTGGAGTTGAGGTGTTCCGAGGCGGAAGATGAGGCGTTCTTCCTCCAGGCGTCGGGTGGTGAGGGAGCAGCGGTGAAGGAGGCCCAGGACCTCCATGTCCTCGGCAGAGTGGGAAGGGGATTTGAAATGTTGGGCCACAGGGCGATGTGGTTGATTGGTGCGGGTGTCCCAGAGATGTTCCCTAAAGCGCTCTACTAGGAGGCGTCCAGTCTCCCCAATGTACAGGAGACTGCATTGGGAGCAACAGATACAATACATGATATTGGTGGATGTACAGGTAAAACTTTGATGGATGTGGAAGGCTCATTTAGGGCCTTGGATGGAGGTGAGGGAGGAGGTGTGGGCGCAGGTTTTGCAATTCCTGCGGTGGCAGGGGAAGGTGCCAGGATGGGAGGGTGGGTTGGAGGGGGGCATGGACCTGACCAGGTAGTCACAGAGGTCACCTCCATCCAAGGCCTTCCACATCCATCAATGTTTTACCTGCACATCCACCAATATCATTTATTGTATCTGTTGCTCCCGATGTGGTCTCCTCTACATTGGGGAGACTGGACGCCTCCTAGCAGAGCGCTTTAGGGAACATCTCTGGGACACCCACACCAATGAACCACACTGCCCCGTGGCCCAATATTTCAACTCCCCCTCCCACTCTGCCGAGGACATGGAGGTTCTGGGCCTCCTTCACCACCGCTCCCTCACCACCAGACGCCTGGAGGAAGAACGCCTCATCTTCCGCCTCGGAACACTTCAACCCCAGGGCATCAATGTGGACTTCAACAGTTTCCTCATTTCCCCTTGTCCCACCTCACCCCAGTTCCAAACTTCCAGCTCAGCACTGTCCCCATGGCTTGTCCTACCTGCCTATCTTCTTTTCCACCTATCCACTCCACCCTCCTCCCTGACCTATCACCTTCATCCCCTCCCCCACTCACCTCTTGTACTCTATGCTACTTTCTCCCACCCCCACCCTCCTCTCATTTATCTCTCCACCCTTCAGGCACTCTGCCTGTATTCCTGATGAAGGGCTTTTGCCCGAAACATCGATTTTACTGCTCCTCGGATGCTGCCTGAACTGCTGTGCTTTTCCAGCACCACTAATCCATAGCTTTTCTTAAATTAATCTGTGACTAAAATTTACGTTATTTCTAGGGGGAAGACGAGAAAATTTTTTTTTTTGGTGATGAGTCCATTTCAGCTTTCTTACAATAAAACTTCATATTATCATGCATGTATTAATCAAATAATATTTTTGTAATGCAGACAGAAAAATCAATTACATTCTAATACATGGATTGGCTATGTTTGCTTGTAGACGACATTAGATTAATTTTTTTTCAATTAGATTCCCTACAGTGTGGAAACAGGCCTTTCGGTCCAACAAATCCACACCGACCCTCAGAAGAGTAACCCACTCAGACCCATTCCCTTTGACTAATGCACCTAACACTATGGGCAATTTAACATGGCCAATTCACCTGAACTGCACATCTTTGAATTGTGGGAGGAAACCGGAGCACCCGGAGGGAACCCACTTTAGATTTGTGTTAATTCAATTGAGGCAGAAACTGGACTTTTATCGGCACTTTGTTTTATACCCAGTTCTTTGATTGAGTTGAAAATGGAAAATACTTACCCTGATCACATCAAATGTTCTAGATGAGATAGGGGACTTGCTGTGTGCTGCAAGGGCTATGTTTTTAATTCAATCCACCACACACTGATTCGAAATCACCCTCAATTAAAGGTTGAGGAAGCTTATGGTCTCCTTAATCTTTCACACTGCATAAATCCTCAGAAGCAATAACATTATCTCTTTGTTTGGAATTAAAGCTGAACTGGAAGTGACTTTATAAAGCTCCAATCCCATTACCTCCACTTTGAGATGGTCTAAAGAAATGGATTATTGGAAAAATAGTATATATCTGGTGTAGAATTTTTTTTCTTTAATTGCCAGGGCAGCAAATCTATCTCTATCCTTTTTTTGCATAAGTATAGGAGGAAAATATAATTTAAGAGTGAAGCTCCTTTAAAGAAACTGACAATGCATTCCAAGACAGGTGTGGCACATTGTGTGCAACAATCAAATTTAAAATCAAACATCTGAATCTTGCTCTGGCTGAAGTAATTAATCCAATGGCCCACTATCTAATAAAATGAATAGGTTTCCATTGCCATTAAAATACTGAAGAGAGAATGCATTTGGTATGCTAACACTTTCTCACAATACCAGCTGTCCTATATGACCATCCGGCTTGACATTGTTGAAAGCTCAATGTATTGACTGAAGTCTTCCCAATTTTTGGAATGTGGCAGAATTCATCTTGTAGATCACAGTTTTTCCTCCTTAGTTGTAACTTTGGAGATACACAAGTGAAATGAAATAGATAGCTACATTTAAAAATGTCTGGAGTTTTGCATCTTTGGTCAGTTTTCAGATTTCTGTCACCAGCCCTCCATCTGGGTGCCCTTTCAGGAATGTAATCCTGAGAATTATTTCCAGATAAAAGGCCTAGAGTTGTCAAATGTTGCTTGACATCCAACCCTGTAAAAAAAATTAAAATCATTCTTGTTGGAAGTTCTCTACTTGAGACGTATTGCTACATTGTGCTTGGTTCAGACATTTCTAAGCTCATGAATGACAGAAGATTAATATGCATGCACAGCAAGAAATTAGAAAAACTAACAGACTGTTTCCTTCAGTGAGATGAAAATTAACGATAAAAGTTGGGAGGTTGTTGTAGTGATTGTGATAATATTAGCTAGGTGGACCTTAGAGAATATGAATTCCTTGATTGGGGCTGTTAATTGGATCCAATCAGGGAACCCTGGCTGACAGATATAAATGGGAGTGTCAGAGGTGCTGTTCACTCTGAGAGCTGGTCTCAGGGAGTTGGATCAGTGTCAAGGACTCTCCACATGTAAATAAAGGGTGACTTGGTGACTAGATACCAGCCTCTGTGGAGTTAGTTCAATTATATAGGGAGCCTTCATGAGATTAACCTGAAGTGTACTGTGTACATTATTAGTATAAATTGTGAGGAAGCACCTAAGCAAGTTGAAAACTGTACAGAGAATATTTACAAGGCTACTTCCTGGGATGTGCAGGTTGTCTTATGAGAAAAGCTTGGATAGACTAAACTTGTATCTGTTAGATTTCAGCAGATTAAATGGTGACTTGACTGAAACATAGAGGAGCCCCCAGAGTCATGACAGAGTGGATGTGGAAAAGACGTTTCCTCTTGTGGGACAATCTAGAAGTGGGATCACTGTTTAAAAATAATGGGCTGCCCATTTAAGATAGAGATCAGTGGAACTTTTCACACAAAGGATTGTGGGTCTTTGAAATGTTCTTCCTCAAAAGGTGGTGGAAGCAGTGTCTTTGAATATATTTAAGGCAGAGTAGATCGATCCTTGATTTATATGGGAGTTAGGTGGAAGGTTATTTGGATAGGAAGGATTGTGAAGTAATCAAACAACCATGATCTGATTGTCTGGTGGAACCGACTAGAGGGGCCAAGACTTTTCATCAACTGCAAGGACTTCCACTTCATCAACTTGCTGCTGCTGTACACCCACCAAAAGATATTTATGCAGCTGGGCACATGGTTCCCAGTCTGTTGCCTTCATCCTTTCATCCTGGGGAAGGGTCAAAGATCTCTAATCTCTTTGCAGCAGAAAACAAGTTAATGTATAATGGAAATGAATGTTGTGTCAATCTAGACCATAGTAGCCCATGACCCACGGGCAGCCATCTGCTCTGTTTATTATTTATTTCTTTATGAAATGTAACTTGATAAAGCTATATATTATTTGTCATCTCTAGTTTCATTAGGAAGGTGAACTGCTTTCTTGGTTCATTCTCATTCTACATTTTTAACAATTGAGCAGTGGGTTAAGTAACTTCAGAGGACATTAGGAGTTAACCACCTGATGTAGAACAGAAGACAAGAGCATACTGGTTCAGTGGAGGTGACAGGTTGCATTTACTGAAGGACATTAACATTTACATTTTGATTCTTACTTATTATGACAGCAATTTCCAGATGTCAACTCTTAAATTATTCATCTTACTTGTTTCAATTTCACAACAAGATGGACTTTGACCTCAGCCTCTGAGTTTGTGGGTAAGTTTCATAACCATTGTGGTATTTCAGCAATGTATTAGATATTTGGATGAAGGACTCTTCTCTGATCATAGGGTCTTAGAATTAGTGTATTGAGATATTGAATATTCTATGTATTAAACACATTTGGTAATGAGGAACTTTAACTCAACAAGCCACTATAGATTTTCTTCTATTCCTCCACAAAGAAGCTCTGTTTCCAGTTCCCTGTGGGTTGATGGGTGAGTTGTTCAGTGGTTTCAGTGGTTTTGCAATCTAACCTATTCCCTGAGGGTGGGGATGGGGTTGTTGGCAGCAAAGCTTTGATCCAGTTTTCTCATGTGAATAGATTAATTTTTGTGGTTTGAGTCTATCATACAAAATGCTTTGCTCTCCTTTTCCCCATTCTGTCCAAAATTTAATTACTCTCAGCTTGGGCCTGAGTAATTATTATGGGGATATGTCATTGGTAGACATCGACATGCTCATTGATTTCAATGCATGTTAGTGTGGAAATGATACTGGGTGAAAGCACCTTTGGACTGAAGGCATGGTGAGAATGGAATGTGGACCCTGGTTGTTCCTTTCCCACAAGGAGACAGGGAAGTGCAAGGAGGGACGCAGCTGGAGGCAGAATCAAACACAACTCCCTCAGAAGTCTTCACTTGCAATACTCCAGAGGCGGTTGGGCTCTCCAGCACCCCCCACCGTCTGTAGCCCTCCAACCCTTGCAACTTCAAGCCAAGGCTGTTAGCATGTCTAGCCCATCCAGACACAAGGTCCCAGGGTTTCCCAACCAAACCTCCAAGGCCAACTGGTTCCAGTGTTGAGTTGGTTCCCTTCTCACTAACTGCAGAACCAGTCACTGTACTAAGGTGTTGTGAGAGGAAAAGGAGATGTTGGGGGTACTTTAACGATGTGGGTGACAAAAGCTTGCAAATGATTGTCCTCTTCTGTACACATTTCTGTACTCTAGCCGTACAGCTGGATATTAGTCTCTCTGCATAGGCTCAGAAATAATTGTGTCACCACTCAGCACATCCACAGACACGGTTCCATGGATGGCAGTCAGTACTGCGAGCCTGCTTTATAATGTGGAAACAGGAGGAACAATGTGAATAATGAAGTCATGCTGACATCCTTTACACCTACCCCCCACCCTCACGTACACAGGGGAACAAAGCTTTTAGATGAACAGTGACTAGGGACCTTGCAGATCTGTACAGTACAAGATTCCTTCTGTTCACAGCTATATCATTGGTGGTTGTTGCAGCTGGATCTGTCATGGATAGAGTTACCTATACTACCTACTTTGAGTGTGGCCACAACCATTTTCTGCCCCAATCCAAACTTTCAATTTCCAGCATGGAGGAAGGTGGCAGTCAGTGCTCCTTACCCTCTGGTGTGCAGCCCTCACCCGCATGTGTCAGTGAGTCTCTGAACATGCCTCTTCCCTTCCCAGTAATCCATTCTGTAAATCTGATAGCCATCACAGCACCCCTGGTGCCTATTTAGGTAAAGGGGCATTACAGAGAGATCTGGGTGTTCTTGTACACCAGTCAATGAAGGCAAGCATGCAGGTACAGCAGGGTAGTGAAGAAGGCGAATAGCATGCTGGCCTTCATAACAAGAGAGATTGAGTATAGAAGCAAAGAGGTGCTTCTGCAGCTGTACAGGGCCCTGGTGAGACCACACCTGGAGTACTGTGTGCAGTTCTGGTCTCCAAATTTGAGGAAAGACATTCTGGCTATTGAGGGAGTGCAGCGTAGGTTCACGAGGTCAATTCCTGGAATGGCGGGATTACCTTACACTGAAAGACTAAAGCGACTGGGCTTGTATACCCTTGAGTTTAGAAGACTGAGAGGGGATCTGATTGAGACATATAAGATTATGAAAGGATTGGACACTCTTGCAGCAGCAGAAAATATGTTTCCACTGATGGGTGAGTGCCGTCCAGAGGACACAGCTTAAAAATACGGGGCAGACCACTTAGGACAGAGATGAGGAGAAAATTCTTCACCCAGAGAGTAGTGGGTGTGTGGAATGCTCTGCTCCAGAGGGCAGTGGAGGCCCAGTCTCTGGATTCGTTTAAGAAAGAGTTGGATAGAGCTCTCAAAGATAGTGGAATCAAGGGTTATGGAGATAAGGCAGGAAGACGATACTGATTAGGAATGATCAGCCATGATCATATTGAATGGCGGTGCAGGCTTGAAGGGCTGAATGGCCTACTCCTACACCTATTGTCTATTGTCTACCCAATCTGTGTACCTTTCCCACCCAGTCACTGGCATTTGAGGTGACCTTGGCCAGGTTTGGTCATACACTGTGCACTGCTGCCACCTCCTAACTTCTGCCATCCTACTGCCTTAAATGAGCGTTTTCCTGACCGTGGACATCCCCACATTACTGACTTTCTAGCCATGTCTTACCATATCACACCCCACCCCCGGGCAGACAGTGTTGTTGGCCATCACCCCAACTCACAATTGTAATTCTCCCTTCACCAGAACCTGTATCCCCAGTCCCGAAGACTCACTTGCTGACTCTCAGATAATCTCCACTACTTATATTACAACCTTATCAGGATGAATGCTAAGCTAGATCTATTCGAATTAGGGAATTGCAATCTAAGACAAAATATGATGAAATTATTATTTCAGTTCAGTTGAATAGAAGGCACGAATACAGGCTGTGGATATATCTGTAGCCAAAGAATTTGGTTGCATGGCAAGAAGTATTCCTTTTATAAAGAATGATCATTCTCTGGAACAGTTTACTGCCGTGTGTGTACCAAATGAATATAGTATCTTAACTGAGAATTTGGAAAGTCCCTGAGAGAAGAAGTTATTTCCAGTTTTAGAGAGCAGGTTGTAAGTTACCCTTAATTAAGAATATGAGCTACAAAAAACTCATTGAACCTAAATTGATAACAAGGAATTGGAGTTGAAAAAGGTGATGCGGGAAAAACATATAAGAAGGGCTTATGCCCGAAACATCGATTCTCCTGCTACTCGGATGCTGCCTGGCCTGCTGTGTTTTTCCAGCATCACATTTTTCAACTCTGGTACTCCAGCATCTGCAGTCCTCACTTTCTCCAACAAGAAATTGGAGCAGAGCTTATCATAGTTTATTTTTCCCTGAATTGTGTCCAATTCTGTTGTTTGCTTCTCTTTGATGGTGCAGTTATGAGGTTATAATATAAGGCTATGCAGTTTGGGAAAGGTTTCTGGACCTTTTGGTTTTCTACTCTTCTCTTTTCCTAAGATTTTTCATTCATGTTTTACCTTAAATTTTTGTAACTTTAACACAGTATCAGTAATGATCTGGTAACCATACATTCACTTTCTTTGATTATTGGGAAATGAGTATTCTCAGCTATGCCTCAATAATTTATTGACACTTCGTCAAATATGCCCATTTCCCATTCTGTGTGAACTATAACTTATATTTCTGTTCACCAGGAATTGAGATCAGATAACAAAAAGTCAAAACTCCAGAAGACTATGTTTTGAAGAACTTGCAAGCTTTCATAACTTATTTGGATTTGAACCAGAGTTCATTACAGGCAGAATGTACTTTAAACATGGGAAGGCCTTGGCCTCGAGATATTATCGCTGGATTGTTAATCCAGAGGCCCAAGTAATGTTCTGAGGATCTGGGTTTGAATTCTGGATTTTCCAGTATTTTCTCTTTTGGTTTCAACAATATAGTTAGATGACACTCAGAATAATCATTCACATTTGGTATTAAATATTTCTGAAAAAAAAACATAATTCTATATGCGTTCAGTTAATCCATCTGAAATGTTCTGGTTAATACTTGTAAACTAGAGATTAGTTTAAAAATGGATAAAATGTTCAAAAAATGCACTTAATGTTAATTTCTAATTGTTCATTTTTGCCTAACATTATAGAGCAAATTCCATGGAGTCAAAGTTTCGAGATGTATTAAGTCTGTGCAAGAATCCAATAAACACCATGATACTTGTCAACTATTCTAGTGTCATAATCTTACTTTAAGTTTTCCAATTTGACAACAATGCTGAAACACAAATTGTAAAAGGTATGAGAGATATTCACTGTGCTATCATACAGTCAGCTATCAGACATTCATTAATAGTGTTCTGTGTTCACATTTTCTGTGGAAGATTAGCATTTCAGGCCTAGTTTAACATAATGTTTGGCCAAGGAAAGGAGAAATAGCATGTTACCATACATGCGCCAGCATTAATACTTTAATGGAATTTTAGTAACGCTTCACATGAAACACCACAATCCAGATTTTTAAAAGTCTCCTGTAAGCCAAATTGCGAGAGCATAATGGAACATTGATTATCAGTCTTATTATAGCTTTTCTCCCTTTCCTCAAGCAGTTAATGAAATATAGCTGATAACTGAACATCTCCAACCACTTAATCTGACACAATCGATGTCACTTTGAACAATGGTATGAAATGGTTACATTAGATCAACTGGATTTTATAAATATCGCTTCAGTTTCCGAAAATCATAAGATGTGGAGAATGAGTCGGCGATCTGATACTGTCCAGTTTACAGTAACATTTGAAATCAAAATTATGCCAGTGGTATTTGTGGGGTTGAAGGATGCTTCCATTGTTTCACCCTTGGTCGGAGACAAAAAGTACTGCAGATGCTGGAATCCAAGGTAGACATGGAGGAGGCTGGAAGAACACAGCAAGGCAGGGAATAGGTGGAGAAGTCAATGTTTCAGGACTTCTTCAGGACTGGTAGTGGGTGAAAGGGGAGCTGGAGATAAAGGGGATGGGGGGCACAGGGGGGTGAGGTGAGGAGAGGCAAAAACAGGCAGAGGGTATGATCTAGTTGGTCGATGGGAGGAATGGATCTGGTTGGTGGCCAGACGGAAATGTTAGTGAGAGGAATGGGGGTGGGGGGTGCTGGGAAGGGAGGTTATTTGAAATTGGAGAACTCAATTTTGAGTCTTCTGGCCTGACCATCCTTGACCTCCTCCATTGCCATAGCGAATCAAACTGCAAATTGAAGGAACAACACCTCATCTTCACCTGGGTGGCCTACAGCCTGGAAGACTCAATATTGAGTTCTTCAATTTCAAATAACCTTCCTTCCCATCACCTGACTCCCTTCCAAGCCCCTTCCCTCCCTTCCATTCCTCTCATCGATCCTCCCTTCTAGTCACCAACCAAGTTCATTCCTACCATCAACCAACCAGATCATACCTCTGCCTGTCTTCACCTACCCCCACCTCACCACGCTGAGCCCCCATCCCCTTTACCTGCAGATACCCTTACACCCAACCCAGCCCTGAAGAAGCGTTATACCCGAAACGTTGACTTCTCCATCTACTGATGCTGCCTGGCTTGTTGTGTTCTTCCAGCCTCCTGCTTGTCTACCACTGTTCCACCCTTGATTCGCTCTAAGTAGCCAAACACTAGTGCATCGTATCAAGAAGAGACTTTCATCCTAACAAGATGTAGTTTCCTGTATGATTGAAAATTGGCACCATTTTCATTAGTTGGTTACATAGCTAGTCCAACATTGTTGCAAAGGCTATTGAGAGGCACAGATGACAAATCAGTCCATTTTGAAAACCAAGGTTATTCTCCCAGTTTCACCATCCAAAGTATCATCAGCTTGAGTGGAAGTTTAATGCAGTCTCCAACATTAACCATCTCAGAACCATTGCTTGAAACAACAAAATCCCAAGCGTTTTAACTGAGTTTTCACTTTGCACAGACAAGAAATCCATTTGCCTTTTTCAATAATTAGATATTCTAGACAAAATGCAACCAGCTTAAACAGATCTCTTGATCCTGTTTCCCTGGTACGGTTGGTCCTTTGATCCATAGTTCAATAGAAACGCTGCATGGATGCTAGTTCTTTCAGTTACAGGCAATACAGATAACAACCTCTTATCTTGCTGAATTGATAAGGTACATTATGATACCTGTGTTTCTAAATGTGCAACACACTTGCCTGCAATATCTTACTTCCTGCGGCTTTCAGGTGCTCAAATTTCAACAGAGACAAGGTATAGGATTCGGCAAAAGTTGGAGGCCCCTACTTCTATTTTGCAGGAATTCAGAGATCAAAGATCTCATTAATAATCAAGGATCTCAATCCAGCACTTCAGAGAAGGCTGCTTGCATTTGATTGCAGATAAAGAACAAAAGGAAATTTCTAATTGCACTGCAAGTTTTATATTGGCCAGCGAAGAGTTAGAAAGGAGATCAAGGAAGAGGCTTAGAGGTAAATTAGTAAGGAACGTACAAATAAATATATTCCACCAAAAAGGACCTGGAGCAAAAGATGTAATCCCTTGGATGAATAGGGAAAGGCATATTAAGATGAAATCAGCAGAGTACATTACAGACCTACAGACAGTAACACAAAATAGAATGACACAGAATAGAAGATTAAGAGCAAAACAAAAGCAAAATATTGGAAAGGTTTTCAGGACATTGGTACAATGGTAGGTGGAAAAACCACGTCGTTTTTATTTCCTTTATTTCTGGATTGTGGAAACGGGCAGATCCAACTTTAAACATGGAGACCACTGAAAGAAATGGCTGCAGTCTTAAAAATCATGTTTACCGGAGTACATCTTGAATTGACTTTTCCTGTTACATTGAGTTTAAAAGCAGACCGAATGGAGCTAATATTTCCTCACCAGTAGGACAATTGTTTGACAAAAACATTTGATTAACTTCTGACAAGGTGACCATGACTTTTATGGGGCCAGAGCAGTAGAAAACGTTTAGTCTGCAAGGAGAAGGTATTTAAATCTCTCTCTCTCTCTCTCTCTCTCTACACCTCTGTTTCTTCTGTTTAGGGGTACCAGAAAATCTCCAGTATCAGCTTACTGGCTTTGACTCATCTTTCTCTGAAAATCCCCTGCTGAAAGGGGAAAAAATGCCTTCAGAGATAGTGATAGTACAAGCTCTTGACCAGTGACTGAAAGTCAGAACGTTGATGAGTAAACAACCTTGTGTCAAGATCAAAGAAAACAAGTCATGAAAGCCATAATCCAGACTGATGTTACAGAATTGTGTTCCTTTGAGATTTTACTCTTTCCACTTTTAATATCCATGTCTTGTCTGCTTTTTTTTGCCTGATAGTGAAAATGCAAATTTCAAAGGAGAAGACTTGAAGTCTCAAGTTATAAGTTAACTATTTATATTTCTTTTATTCCCATTGGTTATAAAAGCAATGGGGAGTGCCAACTATACAAGCCTTTCTATTAAGCTAAGTATATAGGCAAGTGTGATATTGGCGTGCTGGGGGGGGGGCATGGTGTGAGATGGGTAATGTGCCAGGTGGGTAGGTTATGAGGGTTCTGGGGTGCAAGGTGGCAAAGAGGATGAGTCAGCAGTGGGGAATTGGCACAGTTCCAGAGGAGGAAGGGAATGGGTGATTGGGTTCAGCAGCAATGGAGTTGGGTGAGGTTAAGTCCAACAGTGAGGTGAGGGTGCAAGAGGAAGATGCTGTTGTGAGATTCCAGTACAATGATAGCAGCAGTGGATTTGGGAGCTTTCTGGTGGATTCAGTGGAGGAGAATATTGGGCGCTGGGGGCAAGTGTCAGGTTCTGGGGAAGGAGGGCATGGTAGGTTCCAGGAATTGGTGGCATTTTCTAGTCGGATATTATCCTGTCCTAGGACAGGAGCTGTAAGGCTAGCGATGATGTAGTTATGTGATCTGCCTAATAGTTACTTAGGGATTAGAATGTGTATTTAATAGTCTAACCTTTCCGAGTAAATATTTTCCTTAATTTCGTGAAAACCATCTTAAGTCTTCAATTTTGTGGAGACTTTTAGAGACTCCCAGGTGTGAAGACATTGCTCAGAGGAAGATTTAATTTTCTGAGCAAATCCTTCAGCATGTCATATGATGGGAATTCAAAAAGTTCCACAAACAAAATGCCTATCTACATTGGAATGATTACTCTCTGACCAGTGGAATATCTGCCCCAACTTGTTTGCAATAAATAGTTTATCTCTTGTTAAGACCTTTGCATAACTAGTTTGTCCTTATCCTAGAGTAAGACTCTCTCAATCTCTGTAGTTTTTTCAGTTCCTCAATTAGATATGCATTATACTGAATACAGCTCACTAGCACAGTTTTTGTCTCCTGCTCTTCAAGTCTTGATCACATCTTTCTCTCTGCTCTGATGTCAAGTTAAAAATTACAACATTTTCATTTACATATTCATCTTCCATTGCACGACATCAGGTTTCTCATGAATATAGTAGAGCACACCAACATCCTCTAAAGCAATGGTTTCTCTGATTGGACCACTTGAGGAGCCCTGCAATACTCACTGAAGTATGTCTCCAAGTTACCAGTAGTCCCCGTGTCCTGCACAACCTTGCTTTGCAAATGTGCAAACCTTGCCAGCAGACCCTTTGGGACTCTTTCACTCATTTGAGCTGTTTTTTTTGTGATCAGAATCCATTCACCTAATTCCTCATTTTTTGATTCCCTAATAATAAGCCAACATAGAATCCTCTCAGCCAAAATCCTGCTCTAACTTACAGCACGAGCATATTTCACATTAGATTATTTATCCAACAATACTTCAGATAATATGTAGAAAACTCTGTAATTTACTCTTACTCATACTGTTAAATGTTGGAATTTTGCATACTGATCTTTGGTGATGGGCAACTGAAAAATTTCTGCAACATCACGTCTGTTAGCATCTCTCTTCTTTTCTGGACAGCTGAAGCTTTTGCACACCTGCTAAGGTCAATTAAGCTTGTGAACTTCTAGGCTTTCTGTCATCTTTCAACATTGACAGAGACTGTAGAGTTGAGGAGCTGTGTGCTTCAGACGAGCTGAGGATGGGTGGCAGATTAAATCAGGAGTGAGTTAGGGAGGCCAGATGAGATTCAGCGGGTAGCTCTTGAAGTGCTGATCCTAAATTAAAGGTGCTGAGGAAAAAGATGGAACAGACAATCAGGGGCCAAGAGAGGAGTCAGCTTGAAGAATACTGCCACTACAAGGAGTCACTCTCCTGGCTACATGTGGGCATTGGTGCAGCTACAAATGAATTCAAGATCATCGGCGATGAGGAGCAGTGGCCTACAAAGGAAAAGTAGAAGCCTAGACATCAAGGAAACTGGAGGCGAGAAACTAGGTTCATGAAGGAGGAAGACATGATTTACATTTAGAGGTGAAAATATTGGAACGTTACTGAAAATCTGTCTTAAAGGAGTTAACCTTTGATTAATTCAAGGCCACCGCCACTGTAACTGCTCGAGCGTGGTGGTCAGTCAGGTGAGCCCGACATTGACAAGGGCACAAACATCTGTGATTATCTATCAATGGTTATTCTGCTCCAACAGGAGAGCAATCACATCAATCAGTTAAGGCACTCCTCCAACTCCTCGCAGAAATCTGAACTTCAGTAAGATTCTCACTAGAGGCAGGTCTCCGATGCAAAGACAGACCCAACTCCTGTCGACTATCTCCATCAAAACAAGTCCAGCTCTTAGTGTCAGTTTTCCTTGCACCTTGCCTGAACCTTGTACTCCTACCCATTGCTATCCCAGTGGCTAGGCATGGCTGATGGAGAACTGCCAACCTACAGTGGGGAGACTGAAGATGGTCTTGCACAATGTCTTTGAACAGTAGCTTCAGACTGCATGACCTTGGCATGGGTGGCAGCAGTCTAGAATGGCAAGCAGGCTGGCAAAGGAAGAACAAATGAATGCTCTATTGTGTGACTTCCTTCGAGCATTGGTGACACCATCACAATGGAATAGAGTGATTCTGCAATGCATCAAGCTTAGCTTGCATACCGACAGGCATCAACCTCATGACCTGAGTTTGAGCTGCTCCTGCAGCATTGAGACTTTTTGGTGGCTTAATATTGTCTGTGCTGCAATTGAAGTTGAGATATTAAATGGCAGAGACTACATTACAGTTCGTAGATCCAGAACATTCTTCATCACACAACTGTGCATGTTGCTAGTCTAGTTCTTGATTTTACCATTACTTTGAATCAAATTAATAAAGCATTTTAAAAGCAATGCTAAATTAACTGGAGGTAATTCTCACTTACATGCCTAACCTTGCAGATTCAGACTCATTCTGTCTCAGTGCTGAACTTCAACTTGATCCAAATGAATTCCTTTACCTTCACTTAGCACAAGATTAGTCAGTTTCTCACTCAGTTGGCCTCTTAAAACCTTCCCTCATTATTCTTTCTCTGCATGTGTGTATCACTGACAAGATACTTTGCAGCAAATTGCCAAGGTTCTTTTGACAACATCTTTCAAACTCAAGACCCATACCACCTAGAAGGACAAAGGTAGCAGACATATGGAACACCAGCATCTGTATGTTGCCCTGCAAACCACACACCTTAGAACTGAATCTCCATTTGTTCATTGCCATTGGATCAAAATTCTGGAACTCCCTGCTTAACAGCATTGTGGGTTTACCAATCACTAGATGAACAGCAGCAATGCAACAAGGCAGCTCATTGCTATCTTCAAGAGCAATTAGCAATCGGCAATATATGCTGGCCTTGCCAGCAATGGTCACATCGCATAAATGAATACGTCCATAAGAATCTTCTGGATGACTCACTCATATACAGCTCCAAATTTACTCTCTACTAACCTGAGGCAAGCAAAACTAGGTACCCTTTGGCACAGCAGGTGATGTGCCAAAGTCTGGAGATTTGATCTATTAGACCATAAGACATAGCAGCAAAAGTAGGCCATTCAGCCCATCAACTCCATTCAGTGAGGTTGTGGCTGCTGTGATAATCCTCATTTGGAGATGCCGGTGTAGGACTGGGGTGTACAAAGTTAAAAATCACACAACACCAGGTTATAGTCCAACAGGTTTAATTGGAAGCACACTAGCTTTCGGAGCGACGCTCCTTCATCAGGTGATAGTGGAGGGCTCGATTGTAACACAGAATTTATAGCAAAAATTTGCAGTGTGATGTAACTGAAATTATACATTGAAAATTGATTGTCTGTTAAGCCTTTCATCTGTTAGAATACAGTGATAGTTTCACTTCTTTCATGTGTAAATCACAAAACCTTTTTTTTAAAGTTGCATTCTCGGGTTAACTGTTAACAGTGGTGATAGCTATACAATATGTTGAAGGTGTTGGCCCCCTGTGTTCTCTGTCAATGCCATGATGTTTAAATTGATTCTAATCTAACAAGTGAGACAACAGAGTTTTACATAAATTCATGCAGTTTTTGAGCTCAGAGTTCTACATGAATGCATGTAGTTTTTGAGCAAAGTACAATGTAACTCTGCATGTACAAATTCACCCCACAAAATATATGTGTGCATGTGGGTCTTTGTCTGTGTCTGTCTGGGGTGGGGGTTGTGAGTGTGAGAAAGTGTGTGTGTGTGTGTGTAGTGAGTGCAGAGTGTCTTAAGTCTGTGGGGGGGTGCATGTGTGTGTGGGAGTGTGTGTGTCTATAAGGGTGTGTGTGGGTGTCTGTGTGTGCGTCTGTGTGTACCTGTGTCCGTGTGTATGTGAGAGTGTGTGTGTGTAGGAATATCTGTGTGTGTGTATAGTGCAATGGTGGTCACCTGTAATGTGACATGAACCCAAGGTCCCAGCTGAGGCCCTCCCTATGGCTACCGAACTTAGCTATCAGCCTCTGCTGGGCCACTTTTCTCTGCTGCCTGTCCCGAAGTCCACCTTGGAGGATGGTCACCCGAAGGTCCGAGGCTGAATGTCCTAGACCACTGAAGTGTTCCCCAACTGGGAGGGAACCCTCCTGTCTGTTGATTGTTGTGTAGTGCCCATTCATCCGTTGCCGTAGCCTTTGCTCGGTCTCCCCAATGTACCATGCCTCCGGGCATCCTTGCCTGCAACGTATAAGATAGACAACGTTGGCTGAGTCACATGAGTACCTGCCATGTTCAAGGTGGGAGGTGTTCCCACGCATAATAGTGGTATCTATGTCCACAATCTGACACGTCTTGCAGCATCCACCGTGACAGGGTTATATGGAGTTGTCCTGAGAGCCGGGCAGTTTGCTACGAACAATGATCTGTTTGAGGTTTGGCGGTTGTTTGAAGGCAAGTAGTGGAGGTGTGGGGAAGGTCTTGGTGAGGTGCTCATCCTCATTGATAAAGTGTTGCAGGTCACGAAGAACATGGCGTAGTTTTGTGATTTACACATGAAAGAAGTGAAACTATCACTGTATTCTAACAGATGAAAGGCTTAACAGACAATCAATTTTTCAATGTATAATTTCAGTGACATCACACTGTAAATTCTTTGCTATAAATTCTGTGTTACAATCGAGCCCTCCACTATCATCTGATGAAGGAGCGTCGCTCTGAAAGCTAGTGTGCTTCCAATTAAACCTGTTTGGCTATAACCTGGTGTTGTGTGAGTGATAATCCTCAACTCTGCTCTCCTGCCTTTTTCCCATAACCCTTGATTCCCTTAATGATTAAAAATCTGTCCACCTTGGCTTGAGTATAACTAATGAGCCAGCCTTGACAGCTGTCTGTGGTAATGAATTCCACTGATTCACTACCCTCTGAGAGAAGAAATTCCTCCTTATCTTTGACCTAAATGTCTGACCCCTTTATTCTGAGATTGTCCACATCGTGCCTAGACTCTCCCACAAGGAGAAACAACCTCTCCACATCCGTCCTATCATGTCCCCTAAGAATGTTGTATATTTCAATAAGGTCACCTCTCATTCTTCTAAATCCCAATGAGTACAAGCCCAACTACTTCTCTTATTAAGGCAGTCCCTCCCTACCTGGCATCAGCTGAGTGAACATTCTCTAGACTGCTCCAATGTCAATGCATCTTTCCTTAGGTAAGAGACCCAAAACCATTCACAACATTCCAGCTATGATCTGACTAGTGCATTGTATAGTATTAACAAAACCCTTGATGTTTATACATCATTCCCTTTGAAATAAAGACAAATATTTCATTTCCTTTCCCTGTTACCTGCTGAGCTCTGATGTTAGTTGGTTTTGTAATTTATGGATGGGGACTCCTAAATCCCTCTTCTGTAGCCTTCTGCAATTTCTTTTTCCATTTAAATAATATTGAGCTGCTCCACTCTTCCTGTCAAAGTGCATAACCCCGTATTTTCCCAATTATATTCCATCTGCCTAATTTCTGCCCATTCATTCAACCTGTCCATATTCCTCTGCAAATTCTTTGTGTCATCCTCATGACTTGCCTTTCCACCTATTATTTGAGTCATCTACAAACTTGGTTGTAGTACATTCATTTTCCCTATCCAAGTCATTAATATATACTATTAATAATTCTGAACCCTACACTGATCCCTGTGACATATGACAAGTTACAAGGTTGCCATCATGAAATTCCCATCTTATTTTAATCTTTTCATCGATTAATTAGCAAATCCTCTGCCCATGTTAAATATACTACCTCCAACTCCATGGACAATTGTCTTGTTAAGCAGCCTAATAAATGGAACTTTATCAAATGCCTTCTGAAAAATGCAGGTATATTCCCATCCATTGCTCCTCCTTTACCTATCCAGTGTATGTTTCTTTTCATTGTGTTTCACATTAATTAATAAATATCGTTACGATGAATTCTTCAAAATAATATAATTTTGCTAAGTTAACAAAGTGTTTTTGCTCCTGTACCAAAATAATCAACATGTTTCTGAAAATATTTAACAAATATACCAGACATATTGCTAAAATAAACAAACCTGCTGATTTATACGTCCCCCGGTGTATGAGTTTCCCTTTATTTTCATTTTCAATGGGCACACAAGGAAAATGAACAAATCCTGGTCAAATTTTAATTATTTATTCAAGTGCAATATCTGTGTTATATCCAAACTAATTGCAAAATGTCATCCGAACTTTAAAACATGATTATAGTGACATAGTGATGTTGTGACATTGCAGGGTCATTTTGATAATAAAACTAACCATTAGTTCTCTAGTGGATTTACGTTTTTGCCAGAAATTTTACCTTTAAACAGCAGGGAGGCTTTCAACAGCTTGACCTCCAACTAACAGTCAAAAGAACAGAATCCAGCATTTAGTCTGGTTCCAATTGTGAAACTGCTTTTGTTCTCAATTGACAATTGCAATGTTAGGTTTCATTGCTATGTGCAGAAAGGGTGCTCCCCTTTTATGCAGAACAAGCAAGATTTAAGTAATTTAGGTTTGATGGATCTGTTACTTAACGCAACTTATTCTTCAATTTTTGTGGTATTATGCATACCACTAACTTGGACCTGTATTATTTGTTTCAATGATTTCTCTCTTTGACTAAATCCCTGACTTGGAATTTCTTTGCCCTGTTGTAGTTCATAGTAAATTTAATTACTTCTGAGAAGTGCACTCACCCTTTCCTCTTTGAGGAGTTACTATGCATATGTTTTATGGTAGATGCATACTTTTTCGCTGCACTATCTTTTTATGTGGAACTTTTACTGGCGAACCAAGACAGTTCAGGCTGTGATTATGTTCTATTCGATAAGTAAATGAACAATGCTATTTCACAAACTTTGTGTTAGTTAAGCAACAATTTTCAAATCCTGACTTTTAAAAATAAAATGTACATGCCAGATATCTACTTATCATTGGCATGACTTCATTCAACACATAAAGAACTTGATTTGCATTAAGGAATTCTGTGTCTAAGCCATCTCATTTGACCTATAAATCATAATCTTGCAAGAGAGTCAAAAGTAGCACCACAAAACTGTGCCAGCAATGAAGAGAGTTAGCTATGTTGAATTTTGGTTAAAATTCTTTACACTTTGTTTTTGAAGTGTCCCAGGAAATGGGACAAAGCAGCAGCAGAGTAAATCTGTCACCCATCATTTCAAAGAACAGTAGACTGATTTATCCCTTTACCTCATTGTAAGAGGATTTTCATCACTTTGGGGAAATGAGTGTCATATTTCTTTTAAATTTGTTGTAATGATCACCAGGTTTCTTTTCAGATGAGGCTTTAAAGATCCTACCCAAAGTGAGAGCACATGATTAAGAATTTAATGATATCAGATTCCCACTGTACACAAAAAAACTTAGTATTCAGAAATAGAATACGTAGGTCAAATGTTAGTGTTGCGTAGTGAGATAAAGCAGGATAACCTTTACATCTTTTCTCAATGTTAATTAAGTGCACAAGCACTACAAAATACTAACAGGGCTATTGACATGTTTTTGTACGATGGTTTAAAGTTCTACTGAAATTAAATACCACCATAAGCACGTATATTATTTTGAAGTATTGCAAGATGGCAGGTTAAGTGGATTGATGGGAAGAAAAACTGCCATTTTCGGGGGATTGAAAATGCTTAATGTATTTTCCCGATCAACACGCACCTTTTCCAGTTGTCGCCTTTCAGATTGCTTCCATCCTTGATGAATAATGCAGAGGCTGCTGCTAACAGCGCAGTGGGGGCTTGGGGAACTTCAAACTCAGCATGCCAACCAATTACGTGAAGATATCCAGCAGGTAATCACATCACACTGGGCAGATGTAAATTAGGTCCAAGTCACTGGGCCTCAGGCCTACCTGTTCAGGTAGAATTGTTGACCAATATATTTTGGATGTGGGTTGGTTGAGTAAGCCATTAGCGTTCCTTACTTCTCTTGGGAAAAGAAATTGGCCATCAGTATTGGTGAACGTAGACCAATAATGAGGAACATTTCAATAGAGGGCAGCAAAAATAAGAAAAGGATAGACTTAACATGAAGAGAACTTCATGGCTGAATGAGGCCAAAAGGGAACAATTGATAGTTAGGTAAGACAGTATATTTTATGAACATATAAGGCAGAGTAATGTACAATAACAGAGAATATGAAGAGATTAGGACAGAAGTAAAGAAATGATAGAAAGTCCATAAACAACTGTGAAATGAAATTATCAAGAAACATGCAAAAATATCAGTAAAATATTTTGCAAGCATATCAGTAAAAAAAGAAAGTTGTGGTTTGAAAAAGACCATTCAGGGATCAACAAGACTTTTCCACAAACAAATATAGAGAGGCAGCAGTAATTTTACATATTGGCTCAGATTTTCGATGGCCAGGTTATGGTTTTACAACTTAGATGGGAGTTCGGTGTCAGTACCCTGTGGAATCTCTGACATAGCAGACTCTCCGGAAATTGAAGATTCCAATTGGCAATGTCCTAGTGCCTAGAATTCTCTAAAGTTATCTAATTTGTAGGGTACTTCTGATCGTATGAGGGTTGCTCAGCCTTGCTGGTCACAATTGATCTCATTTATTTACAGTTAAAAGTCTGGGCTTACATTTCTGAACCACACTGAAGAATGATAAATAATGAAATTGACACAGGTTTCAATTGAGATGCTTGTCAGTGGGACCTACAGCCAATGTATTGGACAGGGTCATTTTTCCCAAAACCGGGATAATTCCTGGTTAAAAAATCGGGATTAAAAATGATAATCTTTGAAGTTAAATCACAGAATTTGAAGGATTCCACTATACTAATGCTTGTGGTTACTCAAGAAAAGTTGGACAACTAAAAGCTAGCATTATTAAACTCACCCCAATGTACTTTCCAACTCCACTTCTCTTAACCCCTTACATTTCATGGACATGCACAACCCAATATTCCCACCACCCAGGATCTGAAAACAACCCATTTCTCCTCCCAGGAAGTTGCACCATCAACCCTGACAGCCCCTGCCTTTCTGGGATAAAGTATATCCTCTCTGCCACCAGACCTGACAGCCTGCCTCTGCACCACCAAAATAATCACATCCACTGGGACCCAGCAGTCCCCTTGATCCCTTTGGAACTGTAAGCCCCTCTCTGTAGTGACCCTGTCTTTTCCACCTGGGAACTAACAACACACTCTTCCCCCAAAGACCCGATACTCCATCTCCACGTGGGAACCAATTCACCCTGCCAGCTACAACATCTAACTCCCACTCAACTCATCACTTACCTGGCTCCCTTCTCTTGGCCCCCTAACAACTTGCTTACCTATCGTCTTACCCACCTTGCACTCTGGCTATCTTCCTCCGACCCACCTGGAACCCTGTTTACTGGCAATCTGGTGCCCCACACCTGACCTGTCTGTAATGTGAATTCTTTCTCAACATACAAACAGAGTCTAGTAGTCATCTGAGTGTTCTTGTCATTCCTCAGAAAATCTGGGGAAACCCATGATTTCCCTTCAGTAGTTACCAGGGAGATAAACCGGTTATACATAGCATTGAATGATGAGATAAGCAAAGAGAAAAATACATTTAAAGTAACTAAAAGTAATTTATTGCATAAACTAAAACAAATTTGAAGACAGTATATGGCTGAATAGATTATATCCATTGGTTTCAAAAGGAAGTCTGGGGAAGAGGAAACAGAGTTATTCCTAATTTAAATAAAAAAATTATCTTGGGAAAAATACAGTGCCAGAAGATTGCTAATGTAATTCCTACATTTATCAAGGTGGCAGAACTTGCCCAGCTAATTATGGGTAAGTTAAATTAACAATGGTGAACAAAGATAATGGAATCACAATGAAGCAGGACTAGAGGAACATTTAGAAATGAGAGAAAAACATGTTGTGAGACAATCCTGAAAGGGTTAATGTTGGAGTCTGCATTAGGCTCCATGTATTCTGATGATAAATACAATCTTGGGTAGAGAATAGACAAGTCTAGTTTAACATCCTGATGTGATTAGACTTGTCAACGCTGGCCCCGATCTCTAACTAACCAGGAGAACTCGTATTTATTGCTGTTATGCAATAAACATTTTGTTGTTGAGACAAGTGCCTCTTCTTGTTAAGACTCACAAGTGATTCATTCTCTCTATCATTTTTACTCAACCAGATACTTAGACCAAGTATACAAAGAGGGCTGGTGGCAGCACTCTATCCTAAAATCAGCTGGTAGTAGTTGGTTGTGCAACAATTATATAATAATGACTAGCCAGCAAACCTTTTAAAAGGGAAACTGCTACAATATATACAACATAACTGATCAAGCTGCCCCAGTCCTAAAGAACATAACTGCTTGACTCAGGTCTGTGGCAAGTGGTCAGGGAACCTACAACCCTTTCAATTAATTGAATGAAATCTTATTTCTAAATTATTGGCATCAATTTTACCTCAGGTGGTATTGATAAAGCTGGCAAAGGATCATGGCCCTTGTGGTGTAGTGGTAGTGTCCTTGCATCTGAACCAGGAGCCTTGAGCTCCAGCCATGTGTCCGAACACTGTCTAGATGGAGGGTTTGTTACTTTTAATTCCATTGTACATATTAATATACATATCAGAAGCAAGAGGGACTTGACAATGGACATTCTCATTAGTTTATTTAGTGTGGAATTGTGGAATGAAATTACTAAGATAGAGGCAGTGGTAGTATGTTCAACTAACCTGAATCTCAATCACATCAATATATAAAATATACTTTCTGTATGCATTTCATGTGTGGCAACAAAAATAATACACTTCTGATGTTTAATCCAAGTTATATATAAACAGACAAAATACACTGCTGTTATTGGAAGAAAGTTTTGCACATGCAGTACTAGATGTGGAACACACAGTCTGATAATTTAGAAACAGTGAAGGGCTGGGAGATGTGGTCATTAACATTCATGTGGAATCTGATATGCTTTAAGTTGATGTTGCTGAGAGGAGATAAAATATTGGAGTGGCTATTGTTGTAACATTACCAAATGAGTGCAATCCCATGTTAAGATAGTATGTGGCTTTGAGGGGAACTTGCAAGTGGTGGTGTTCCATGTATCATCTGTCCTGTCCTTGTAATTGGCAGAGGTCACAATATTGCAAGATGCTGCAAAGGAGACTTGGTGGGTGCAATGTAATTTGGAGATGGTGAACAATGCTGCTATGCCACTTAAAGTCAAGTGCCAATAAAATAGGTTCCTTTATCTTAAATGATGTTGAGGCAAGTGGAGAGTATTCCATCACATTCTTGACTTGCACCTTGTAGATGTTGGACAGATGCTGAATATATTTAGGGTCAGCATGATGGCTCTGTGGTTAGCACTGCTGCCTCACACTAACAGGGACCTGGGTTTGATTCCACCCTTTGGTGACTGTCAGTGTGGAGTTTGCACATTCTCCCTGTGTCTGTCTGGGCTTCCTTTAGATGCTCTGGTTTCCTCCCACAATCCAAAGATGTGCAGGTTAGGTGGATTGGCCATGGGAAGTGCAGGATAGGGGGTGGGCCTGGGTGGGATGCTATTCAAAGAGTCGGGTGTGACTCATGGGGCAAATGGTCTGCTTTCAGACTATAGGGAACTGATGAGTTACTTACTTCAAAATTCATGCAATTACAGCCATAATGTCTGTATGGCTGGACGAGCTCAGTTTTTTGGTTAATATTAACCCGCAAGACATTGATAGTGGGAAATTCAGTGAAGGTAACATCACTGAATGTCAAGGACTGATTTGGCTTTCTCTGGTTGGAGATAGCTATTCTAAATTCATACGGCACAATTGTTACTTGCTGTTCATCAGCTGAAGCCTAAACATTGTCTGGTTCTTGCTGCATATGGACAGAATCTGCTTCAGTATGTGAGGCATTGTGAATGGGATGGAACATTGTGCAACTTTCAATGAACATCCCCAATTCTGATTTCTAATTGGAAGCTAGTTGATTAATGAAGCAGCTTAAATTAGTCAGACCATGGACAATACTTAGAGGAAATCTGCAGAGATGTCTTGCAGTTGAGATGACAAACTCCCACAACCACAACCATCTTCTGTTGTGCTGATATGGCTTCAATCAGAAGAGAGTTTTCCACTGATTCACATCAACGTCAAGCTTGTGAGGGGTCCTTGACAGTATACTTGATCAAATGCTGTCTTAATGTCACTCTTGCCACTTTGAGCCAAGGCTGCAATGAAATCAGGTGCTGAGTGACCCTGGTGGAACCTAAACTGAATGTCAGTGAACAGGTTATTATTGAACAAATACCAATTTATTTCACAGTCAATGATCTCTTCCATCACTTTACTGCTAAATGACTTGTCACGGGGCAGTAATTTGCTGGGTTGGATTTGTCCTACTTTTTGTGGACAAGACGCTTCTGAGCAATTTTGTGCATTGCTAACTAGATGTGCTAGGTCTACTGGAACACCTGATAGGGGTGCAGCTATTTCTGGAGCATGTGTCTTCAGCACTGCAGTATTACTGCTGTCAGGGCTCATCACCTTTACACAATCCAGAGGCTTCAGTCATTTCTTCATGACACTTGAAAAGAATTGAGTTGGCTGAAACATGGCAACGCTGATGCTGGGCACCTCTGGAGGAGGCTGAGATGGATCACCAACTCAGCATTTTTGGGTGAAGATGCCTGCAAATGCTTCCTCTGCCAAGGAACATAGTCTGAGATGATGTAAGCCTTTGTAAGATGTTTAAATGTCAATAATAATCAAGGCTATGGCTTTTAACATATTCAACATCTATCTTAATTATCATTAAATTACTGATTATATGAAAAGTCACAACTCAATGTACCAAATATATTTTCATTTTAGCCATTCAACAAAATGAAGCAGTTGGAGCAAATTGTAATTCCCATCTACACTGAAAGAAAATTGTATCTGTTACATAGCTTAGTGAGCCAGTCACACATAGTGATCAACATTTATTTCCAATTCCTTAAAATTGCTTGGTAAAATCTTGTCAGTTATACAAAAATGCAATAATAATACTACACTTAAATACCTTTTAATTCATTACAATCTCTTTGCTATTTATTTTGTGATTGTATATTTTTATTTCAAATACTCTGGTCTTTGTAATATTAATTTTCACATTAATTATCGAATATTTTAGAATTCTTAATTACTTCAAACATTTCTATATATCTTGAGTTCAGTTACAAATGATAGGGAGAATATTTAGTTGAATATTTCACATTTGAAGTGTTTCTAATGCTTCACTCATTGTTTAGTGGTGCAGACTTTAACAGCACAAATTTAAAAACAGCTCAGACAGCACAGGCAAGAAAGAAGCCCAGTACCACACAGAAACCAATCACGTCAACTTCAACAAGCACCTCACTATATTAATCACCTCAGCACACAGAGAATTCAGTCAGGCTTTTAAATCAAGCCATGAATTTACACAGTTGTACATACTGACGCCCTGCTGTACAGAGGATGACTGATTACATGGTCTGCTTTTCTTGGTTGCCACAGTTACGAGTCGTTGAGGTTGCAAACATAGAAGAATAAAAACAAACATGAGGGCTATGATATTAAGTCACAGCACAATGCATGTTTTGCTAAGCAGATTTTCAATATTGTTCCTATGAAATTCATTTAGTATAGTAAAAACACCAGCCACGACTAAAGAAGGGCAGTGTATGCCAAATAAGGTAATGTCAGCTGGAACATTTCTGTAAGTTTGACAGACAACCAAGAAATGTGTTTGATGGGTTTATGTTCCTGAAGTACACAGTCAGTCCTTTTCTATCGTGGAGAACAAAGAATTATTATGGAATTAATAATAGTGCATATGTACATATACTATATATATATAATACATTGGGGAATGATGCACTTACTGCAAAGTTGAAGGACAAGTTGGGTTCCAGTTGCCATATATAATGCATGTGCACAAACATAATGACTGTTAAATATTAACCTTTAAAGCATGAAATGTACATAAGCAGGTTTTGTAATCAAGTTAAATTAAAATGCCTTCAAGTATATTTGCTCCTAACATTTCTATTTTCTAATAAAATAGTTCTATGTGTAACTAATTTTAACTCCCCGTGAGTCTACTCTCAAATGTCAGCAAAGTGTTGGAAACAGTCATTAACATCAAGCAACACTTACCAATAACCTCTTATCAATGTTCAATTTGGGTTTTGCCAGGACCTGTGACTCCAGACCTCACCATAACCTTTATTTAAATATGGACACCAGAGCTGAATTCCATATTCAAATTAAAAGTATCAAAACATCATTTAACGGTGGATTGCACCAATAAGCCCCAGTAACTCTGGGATCTTTGGTGATTGAGGGAATGTTCCCTAGTGTTTGGAGTCATACCTAGTACAAAGGAAGATGTTTGTGTTTCAAATAATAACTTAGTTGGAAACAACTTGCATTTTGCTTAATAGAGAAAGAGTCATGCTGTTGAGTTGTTTTCTCTTGTACTCAGCATTTTGTGGAATATCCAATGACTTGTCCAGTTTCCACATGTAGTGTGAATGTATGGTGCTGCTGCGGGGCCTAATGGCAAACACAGGCATAGACATTGAGTCATAGAGATGTACAGCATGGAAACAGACCCTTGGGTCCAACCTATCCATGCTGACCAGATATCCCAATCCAATTTAATCCCATCTGCCAGCACCCGGCCCATATCCCTCCAAACCCTTCCTAATCATATAACCATCCAAATGTCTTTTAAATGTTGTAATTGTGCCAGCCTCCAACACTTCCTCTGGCAGCTCATTCCATACATGTACCACTTTCTGTATGAAAAAATTACCCCTTAGGTATCTTTTATATCTTTCCCCTCTCACCCTAAACCTATGCCCTCTAGTTCTGAACTCCCCGACCCCAGGGGACTTTGTCTATTTATCCTATCCATGCCCCTCATAATTTTGTAAACCTCTATCAGCTCACTTCTCAGCCTCCGACGCTCCAGGGAAAACAGCCCCAGCCTGTTCAGCTTCTCACTATAGCTCAAATCCTCCAACACTGGCAACATCCTTGTAAATCATTTTTGAACCCTTTCAAGTTTCACAACATCTTTTTGATAGGAAGGAGACCAGAATTGCACACAATATTCCAATAGTGGCTTAACTAATGACCTGTACAGCTTAAACATGATCTCCCAACTCCTGTACTCAATACACTGACCAATAAAGGAAAGCATGCCAAACGCCTTCTTCACTATCCTATCTACCTGTGACTCCACTTTCAAGGAGCTATGAACCTGCACTCCAAGGTCTCTTTGTTCAGCAACACTCCTTAGGACTTTACCATTAAGTGTATAAGTCCTGCTAAGATTTGCTTTCCCAAAATGCAGCACCTCACTTTTATCTAAATTAAACTCCATCTGCCACTTCTGATCAAGATCCCATTGTAATCTGAGGTAACCTTCTTTGCTGTCCACCACATAACAAAGGCACTGAACAAAATACACACCATTCTTTATGAAGATTTTAAATTTGTATCTATTGGGCCAGACTCAAAGCATGGCCATACAGCCCTACTCAAAAGCAAGTTTAAAAAGGTAAGAGCTTTAGAAGAATAAAGAGCTTCATGGTGACACAGAAAGGATTCATGATCATAATTCACCACATCCAGGTGTGTATGAGCTGCCTAAGATGTACAAAAGTGATGTCCTTTGCACTCATTTTATCTATGACTGGTGCTGCATGGCATGAATTGGCCAAATGGTTGAGTGGGTTGCTATGGCCAGCTCTTAGCAGTTTTCCACATATACACTGAAACAAAAGCAATGGACAACTAGTCTCTGAGGCATTCCTCAGATCAATGCCTTGAACAATCAGATCCAATTTGCCAATTCTCAAATTAAAGAAGGAACTTGGTGATAATGATTCCTTGATCCATTCTCCATGGCAAAGCCTCAACCAACCTGAATCCTTTTAACAATCAAGCTCATGGTCTGACCAGTCCAGGGTGAGGTTCCCCAAGTTGCTTTGGTTCCATATGGGAAAGCCCAAATTGTCAAGCTTACTAGTGAGGGCAGATGGATTGCCTCCATTTCTTTATTTACACATCCTCTCAGTCAATTGCCATAAGGTTAATTTACAAAGGATCTCTTCCACTGTGATCCCCATTCTCCCAGACCAAGTGAAATTATATTCTAAAAGGAGACCGTCAGGTTTATTTTTGATTGAACAAAGGTGTGAGTTTACTAATCAATAAATGTGAGAAGAAATAATAATGCAACACAGACATAGTGTTAAAGAACAAGAAAGCAAAAAATTTCAGCAAGTATATACAGATCAATCTCTGAGATATTTGTGTAGAGTAGACTATGAACATTGTGGCTGTTGGAGGTAACATTGACATTGATAGTTGAACAGTTGATTTTGAGATTCTTGTCTCTGCAAGTTGATTGAAATTCATTTGTGCTTGGTCTTTTTGACAATTTCTGGCTGGTAGCACTCAGAGTGAAGAGTATTACTCCCTTTATTTGCCTGCATTGCAAAGGTGTTCAATGGCTGTTCCCAACTCTGACCTTAAAAGTATGCACTGATCCACAAAGTAGAAAATCAGGCACAACACACATAGACATGGGTTGGAGCTTGCTTTTAATCATATTTTGCAGATTCTTGTACAAATATACTTGCCACAAATGGCCTACTGCTGAGAACAAATTGGATAGCCAGTCTCTCATTTTTTCATCCTTACCATTTAGAATTCCTACAATGTGGAAACAGGCCCTTTGGCCCAACAAGTTGACCACCAACCTTCCAACCCCACCCTATACTTACCCCTGACTAATAACCTACACTATGGGCAATTTAGCATGACCAATTCACCTAACCTGCACATCTTTGGATTGTGGGAGGAAACCAGAGTACCCAGAGGAAACCCACACAGACACAGTGTGAATGTGCAAACTCCACACAGACAGTCACCCAAGGTTAGAATCAAACCCAGGTTCCTGGTGCTGTGAGGCAGCAGTGCTAACCACTGAGCCATTGTTCCACCCTGATCCCTTGACTACATACGACAGGTGTGACATTTCAGCATTTCTGTCCTGACAGCCACTGAATTTCCACCTGCAGCCCTCTATTGGTTATATCTCCTTTTTAAAAAAGTATGTGTTACAGTTAGAATCTCGATATGTCCATAGGTAATCTGGGTTTGTGAACCATAGTCGTGACACTATCTAACATGAATGAATGAAATGCATTTCATTCAAAAGGTAGAAAAACAAACAAAAAAGAAACAACAGCTTTGAATGCACACATTCATTCCTCCAGGCTTGTTCAATTATATCTCTTCAGTTCTAATGATTCTCTTAAGATTCTGACAGGACGTACACAATCACATTTGCTTTTCTAACAATCTGGGTGATTGTTTGGTAGTACCAATTAAATAACTTGATATTCTGAACCTTACAAATTTCCACCAAAGGTAACGGGTCTCTGTGCCTATTTCTGACATACATCGCAAGAGAGCCAGTAATAAACCGAGAATGTCCCTCTCTATTGCAACGTAGCATCTCTGATACTGGTTTGGTTTAGTGGAGAAGTATCCAATCGGTCATCTTCCTAGAGGAGAACGCTCTGTCCCTTGATGCTACTTGCATTAAATGCTTGGTCAAAATTTAGAAATCATTTTTCTCAATTTCCTTTGCATTGTCTACTGTGCATCCCATCCTTCCTTTCGTGGGGTGCCCAGGCACAAAACTCCAAATGAGCTTGAGGCCATGATCAGCTTTTGAGGTAGGAAGAGAAGGAGAAGGGAAAAGTAAAGAGGGGAAACATTTTAATCCTGCAACTTTGTCTAATATCAGATTGATGGTTGACCACACTCAATATTTCGTCCTTGACTATATCAATTGACAAGGGTGATGCATTCAACTGATTTAAAAGAATTACACTCCACAAATAAAAAATGGTTAACTAATTAAAAAAAAATCAGAATCCACCATGTATCAATAGATCAAAAGATTCAAGAAGTTCAGAATTAAAAGTAGCAAATATCACAAATTAGCTAGATTAATAAAGATGTCTGTCTATGGATATCTGATGCATTACTTTAAAATGAAGGAAGGTATCATCAGAGGAGAAGACAGAAGGCTGCTAAGCAAAGCACTTAAAGATCAATGACAGTGGAGACAATGACCAGAGTGATACCCAGTGCAATTATACAAAGGCCATTGTCTAGCAGAAGAGAAGGGGTCGGAAGGAATGGGACTTACACACATGCTGACAAAAGTTGTGAGGGCAAGGAAATTAAAACTGGAAATATTTATATGAGCGACAGTAGGGAGTTGTTGCCTTCAAAAAAAGGTTCCGACCAAGTACAGTTTCAAAAATGCAATTTTATTTTTAATCTAGCCACATTAAAACGTTAGATCTATGTGTTCCAAAAAGGAAGTAAATGAAATTACTCCACAGCGGCCAGTATCCTGTCACCAAATCCCCGTTCTTTACACATAGAAAGTTCTTGACAGTGCCAGCTCTCAGAGTGAACAGAACCTAACATGACAAATACCATTTTACTTCAGGAAATACTCTAATTCCCAAGTGATAATTGACGGCCTGTTATCTGTGACCAGCACTTCCGGGAATCCACGTATTAGAAAAGATGCATGCAGTTTCTTTATCATCATGCTTGTGTTTGATGAATTAAGTCAATGCACATCCAGCCACTTTGAGTGGATGTCCACAATTACTAAGAATATTGAGCCCAAGAAAGGATCTACGTAGTTGATGTGTAACCAAGTCCAGGTTTTAACCGACCATTCCCATGAATGTGGGGGAGCAGCTGACGGTAACATTTGTCCTTGTTGGCACTCTGGACTCAGCCCCACCAACATGCATCCAATGCTGGCCATCAGACAAATTATCACCAACATCTTAATTTTGGAGATCCCTGGATGATCCTGGTGGAGTTTAGCCAGTGTCGGGCAGTGACCTTTGCTTGGGACAATTGCACTTGCTCTGCATATTAACATGCCATCCTTCATTGTGATCTGGTCTCTGAGTCTAAAGTGGTTTCAATTCTGATCATGGTGGCACTTTGGGGCCATCACCACCAGATGTTTCAGGTTTGCCAGGACCAGATCTTTCTGCGTCCAAAGTCTGATACTGTTAGCTGTGACTGGAAGTGTGCTAGAAAAGTTAAAACCATTATGGGCTCTTCCAGTGGCAGTATACTAGGGGTGCATCTGCCAGCACTATCCCGATGCTGTATGTAGAGGCATCGTATGTAAGAGTACCAGATCTTGCTTGGAATCATAGTGTGCCAACACCTTAGAAGATGATAGCTGCTTTTTTTTTCACTTCTCTGAACGCTCTGGTGTGGCTACACGATCATTTCCAAAGCTGATCATTTTTTAAGTATTGATGCAAAGGTGCCAGGATTGATGCCAGGTTATGTATGAACTTTCCGTAATGATTGACTGTCCAAGACTTAAGCTCCAGTACAGACGGAGCTGGGGCATCTTTGATCACCCGACTCTGTAGCCCATGTAGGACACTAGGGATGCCTAGAACACACATTTCTTCCTTCTAAGGCATATGCCTGCCTGGGAAGAACATCGAAGGACTATGTCCAAATTCCCTAAGTGCTCCTTATTGGTTTTCCCTGTTATTAGCAGGCCGTTAAGATAATGGCAATCTGGTAGACCTTGTAAAATGATTTCTGTCATCCACTGAAAAAGTGCACAAGCTGTTGATACCCCGATCTCTTTTTTAAATGTTTTTTTCTCTGTCCTCAGTATCAGTTGGAACACACTGACTGTGGTACCAGCCAGCACAGAGTCAGTCCCTAAACTGAGGAAATTCTAAATCTCCTGGTTTTTTTCTTTTAGTTTCTTTTTCTTCTTTTTTTATATTTTCCCCACACTACCATCTAACGTAGTTAGTGCTTCCCCAGTCTCTTATATTGATACAAACGCTAATGGGTATTAATTGTAACATACTTCTGGGAATCCTGATCAAACCACAATTGCAAGTACACATAGCTGATGTCTGCTTTGCGAAGAATAGCCCTCTTTGTGTATAAATCATCTGTGCAAAGGATTGGGTATTTATCCAGCTGCAAAAAGCTGTTTACACTTTGTTTAAAATGCCCATAAAGGCAAACTAACTCATTGGTCTTCACAATTAGCATGACTGGTGCTGCCCATTCTGCACCTTGGACTGTTTTGATGATTCTTTCACTTTCCAGCCTTCTGATTTCTGCCTCAATATTTGCCTACAAGACAAATGGCAGGTCTTGCAGAATCATGGAATTGCTTCCCGGACCACATGCAAGGTGGCCTTGGCTCTTTTGATCGTCCCTAGACCTTCCGAAAAATCTCCTGGTATTTAATTAGGTATTCATTCAACCAGTCGTTTTCTAATCGAAAAATGTTGAGCCAATCTAGGTGAATCTTTCTCAAACAATTTCACCCCATCTAGCTTGGGCCCAAGCCTTTTACTACAATCACCAGTAACTGAACCAGCTACTTCTCACAAGAGACTGGAACCCATATTGTATCCTTAATCTATAAAGGTTCCCTGGGATAGGTTCTCAGCTGAGTCAAGGTCCTGTGCAAACCTAATGATTGGAATCCAGAATGAATTTTGTTAAAGACTGATTCTGATATCACTGAAACGACTGTGCCAGTATTGACCTCCATTAGAAGTGGACATATAAGCTGACATTTATTTTGATTCTGATTTGAATGTTGTTAAACAATTTAATATTCCAAATCAGATGTAGGTGGACCTTCCAGAGTGTCCTTTCTCCTGGATACAGTTCTCTTACTCAATTTGAGTTTAGTGGGACTCATTTGCTATCTCAGGTCTGCATACCAGCAGAAACTACATTGTCTTGCCAGCCCAAATCCTGAAGAAAATTTTAACCATTTGGTCGAGGCTTGTCTTTGTTTTGGGGTGTTGCTGTGGGCTGACCTAGAGTCCCTCTGTTCAGGATATGTCCTGAGTGAGGCTATGCAACTGTCTTCTCTCAAGTTGTATTCCTCAAGTTCAGTCGGCCTGGTGAGTGTGTCCATTTCCATCGGAATACTCTGCAGCTCATCTGCTCCACTTGCTGCATTTTCCAGTGATGAAGCCTGTTGTAGTGTCTGTTTGAAGTCCAGTTGGGCTTCAGCTATTAGGCATTTTTGCATCATTGTATCATTAATCCCACATACCAAACAGTCTCTCAACATCTCATCAAGAGTAAAACCAAAGTCACATGCCTCTGCCAGTTGTTATAACTTCATCAAAAATCCCAATAAGGATTCTCGAGCTGATGAGTAAAATCAATAGTATCTCACAATTAGAGGATGCTTGGGTTCCTAATATTTCTCAATTAAATCTATCAAGTCTTGAAAGGTTTCAGTATCTGGTACCTCAGGAAATGTTAGGCTCCTAAGAACTGAAAAAGTTATGGAGCTACAAGCTGTCAGGTGAATTATTCATTGCTTTCTGTCTGCCCCAAAGTCATTTGCCTGGAAAAAAATAGCGCATTCTTTCCACGTACTAGGCCTAATCTTTGACAGCAGGATCAAACGAGTCAAGCTTTTCAAGTAATGTCATGATGCTAGAAATGCGTACCCCAACTCAAAAATAACTGTTGGGAAAGGATTTCTTCAGGAGCATGCTTTTCTCTTGTCACCACTGAAATAACTCCACAGAGGCATGCATCCCATCACCAAGTCACCTCTTATTTACATCAGGAGAGTCCTAGACACTGATCCAACTCCCTCAGAGACAGCTCTCAGAGTGAATAGAATCTCTGACACTCCTGTTTACATCTGTCAGCCAGGGCTCCCTGATTTGATTAGAATAAAAGCCCTGATCAGGGAATTCATATTCTATGAGGCCCACCTAGCTAGCCTCATTATAATCACTACACTGAAAGCTTCAAGAGGCATGTTTATCACCTTTTTGAAAAAAAAAGGTAGCAATTAATTTGGAAGCCTACACTTTCACTTTAACACCCAGAGCAATTATACCCCACAACAATCCCTCCCAGCACAATTTGTACGTTAAATTGACATAGGTAGATCCACATAGAATTGGATATCAGAATTTATAACAAGAAAATTACACAAAGGCAGCCCAAGAAAAATGAAAACAAAAAAATGAAAAGTGATGTGTGCTTCTATCACATGTCAAAGCGAGTCAATTACTGACATTGTAAGCAATTTACTGATCTCAAATTGAACTCAGCTACAATCACTTGCAATTTCAAGAAACTTTAATTACCTGGATTTCCCCAGGGAGTCCTTGAACAGTGGCCTAAAAGAGACTGAGCAGATTAGCAGTTAAAATTGATGATTATGCTCCAGACCTCAACATTCCCAAAACCAATGCTGTAGGGAATTCACACTGGACTTAATTTTACACTTTGTAACCAATCTTCTAAAAAAAAAGGAAAGGCATTTCTTCAGACTTGGGACAGTAAGCTAGTGCACTTAACCTTTAAGCTCCCCTAATAATTAATAAGCAGCTACAATTACTTGGATTTTCCTACTTTTACCCCATAACTACAGGAATAATTAAATTGCAACCCTTACGTGAGACAGCATATTAAATAGAATTCCATTTTGGGCCAAGTGTGGAAACTGTTCTTTAAATCCAAGATTACTCCTGAATATGATCGCAAGAGCTCTGAACATGGATTTAAAAAAACAACTGAAAATGATGAAAAACACTTCACATGCACTAAACCTTGTCAACTGAATCATTGGAAATGGGACGTTATTTTTTTGCTTTGGTTTGTTTTAGAATTTATTGCTTTACTTAATTTAATTTCTAATTATTGAAACTATTCGCCTCTGACCAGTGTTCCAATTCCTTTCCTCACTAAGCCAAACCATCTCCTACCCTAGCCCTAAATCCATGTTTCTCTTGTTTCTCTCCTAACTATTGTTACACATTCTCCAAAATGATCTTATCTACACAATGTATCTTATTGCTTGTATCCACTCTTACCTATTTAATGGTAAGCAGAACATCACCAGCAGTTCTTCCTCATCCTGCACCCATCTTGGAATGGGGATATATTCGTGATTTGACCCTTTCAGAGTTTCATAATCAAAGTGATGCATCTCATGTGCCAGCAGGTCTAATCCCTCATTGAATAAATGGGCAACAGCAGATCACATGAAGCTGAAACCCTAAAAATACAAGGTGTTTCATGCACAATCTCCCTGATCCTTCTCTCCTCAACTTGGACAGTGCTGGGGTGGTGCAACAATAGTATATTAAAGTATTAAAAACTTACATTCAAAGTGAAGTCTACTAGGATAAGAAGATGCTTGAGGAAAGCAAATGGTAAATTTCACATAGCTACATCTTCTCAAACACCATAATGTACTTTAGCTGACCTCTTCTGTGTTTTTTATAATAACACAAGGCATGCAACTGACTACATAGTGGCTAAATATTGGACTTACCACAGAGCATGTGAGTATGCTCAAAATTCTTCAGAAATGAATATTGAACTTGAACCTGGACATTGCATATCAAATCTACATTAACACATTCAAACAACTGAATATATGTTGCTGAAGTACAGAAAACATCTCTGTTTGGGCTTTGCCAGAGAACACTTCAATCATGTTAACATACAGATTATGAAGAGGAATCAGCCATTCAGTTCATTGCACCAACTCTGCCATTTGAAAAGATTCTTGAAGGTTTGCATAAAGATTTGTAGCTCGGGTTCTGATTGCCATGATTGTGGATATGTTTGCTGAACTGGGAAGTTGATTTGCAGACGTATTGTCCGCTGTCTAGATGACATCTTCAGTGCTTTGGAGCCTCCTGTGAAGCGTGGTTGTACTGTGTCTTCTGGAATTTATTTGGCTCCGTTCCTGCTGTTTCTGGTTCCCAGTTCCAGTAGTTCATTGTAATGGCCGGTACACTGGGTCCAGGTCAATGTGCTTGTTGATAGAGTCTGTGAATGAGTGCCATATCTTCTAGGATTTCTCTGGCTGTCCTCTGTTTAGTTTGTCCTATGATTGTTGTGTTGGCCCAGTCAAATTTGTGGTCCCTGTCATCTGTGTGTATGGCTACTAGGGACATCTGGCCATAGCATTTAGTGGCCAATTGGTGTTCATGGATGTGGATTGTTAGTTGTCTGCCTGTTTGCCCTGTATAGTGTTTTGTGCGGCCTTTGCACGGAATCATGTAAATAACGCTGGTCTTGCACATGATGGGTATAGGTTCTTTTGTTCTGGTGAGTTGCTGTCTGAGCGTGGCTGTCAGTTTATGGGCTGTCATGAATCCCAGTGGTCGGAGAAGTCTGGCTGTCAGTTCTGAGACATTTTTTAGTGAGTTAGGTCATTGCATGTCCTTGTCACGTTGTTTGTCTGCTAGACATCTACGGATGAAATTGCGGGGATATGTGTTCTTGGCGAAGATTCTGTAGAGGTCTTCTTCTTCCCTTCATAGGTCGGGAGTGCAGGAGTGTGTTGCAGCCCTTTTGAACAGGGTCCTAATGCAACTTCTCTTGTGTGTGTGTTCGGGTGGCTGATATTGAAGTTCAGGACTTGATCAGTGTGTGTGTGGCTTTCATGTACACATTTGTGGTGCATTCACTGTTCTGTGTTCTTTGTACCATCACATCCAGGAATGGGAGCTGATTGTTGGTTTCCTCCTCTCCTGTAAATCTGATTCATGTGAGCATGGTGTTGATAATTTGGTGTGTGTTCTAGATTTATGTTTTCTTAATAATTACAAATAATTACGTGTCATCCATGTTTCTGATCCAGAGCTTAGTCTGGATTTGTGGTTGGGCTGTTTGTTCCAGTCTTTGCATCACTGCTTCTGTTCTGAGCCCAGGGGATGGGTGAGCCCATAGACATTCCATTGACCTGTTCATATATTTGGTTTTTGAATGTGAAATGCCACAACCCAACAGAGTAGCCACTCTACCTTTTGTAAAAAAGTCTCAGAACTGACAACCAGACTTCTCTGACCACTGGGAATCATGACAGCCCATAAATCGATAGCCATGCTCAGACAACAGCTCACCAGGACAAAAAAAAACTCTATATCCATGATGTGTAAGACTAGCGTAATTCACAAGATTCCATGCAAAGACTGCACGTAACACTATATAGGACAAACAGGCAGACAACTAGCAATCTGCATCCATGAACATCAACTCGCCACTAAATGCCACAATCAACTGTCCCCAGTAGCCATACACAAAGATAATGAGGACCTCAAATTCAACTGGTACAACACAACGATTATGGGACAAACTAAACAGAGGACAGCCAGAGAATTTCTAGAGGCATGGCACTCATCCACAGACTCTATCAACAAGTACATTGACCTGGACCCAATGTACCGGCCACTACAACGAACAACCGGAACCAGCAACTGGAAGCAGCAGGAATGGAACCAAATAAGTTCCAGAAGACACAGTACAGCAGCATTTCACAGGAGGCTACAAAGCACTGAAGATGTCACCTAGACAGGGGGCAAAAGGTCTGCAAATCAACTTCCCAGTTTAGCCAACATACCCACAACCATGGCAGATTACGGTTGAATTGATTAGAGCCTCAATTCTGCTTTTCTGTCTGCCACTATAGCCTTTGCCTCAATTGCTAGTTAAGAATCTATCTAACACTGACTATAATATGTTGAATGAGCCTGCCCCTGCTGCCCTCTGGGAAGGATCATTTCACAGACTCAAGATCCTCTGAGAAAACAATTTTTTCTTCATCTCCATGTTCACTGGGAAACCACTTATCTTTAAATGGTGTTCTCTTGTTCTCACTTTCTGACAAAAGAAAACATGCTTTTAGCATCGACCCTATCAAGTCCACTCAGCAACGTACATGATTCAATCTTATTGTCTTTTAGTATTATGTACAATTCTGGTCACTGCATTGTAGGAAGGATGTGGAAACTTTGGAAAGGATTCAGAGGAGGTTTACTAGAGGAGGTTTACTGCCTGGTGTGGAGGAAAGGTCTTATAAGGCAAGGTTGAGAGATGACTTAATTGAGACATACAAGATAATTAGAGGGTTAGATGGGGGGACGATGAGAGCCTTTTTCCCCAGACGCTGATGGCTAGCGAAAGGGGACATGGCTTTATTTGACAGATAAAGGTCAGATGTCAGAGGTAGTTTCTTTACTCAAAGAGTAGTAGGGGTGTGGAATGCACTGCCTGCAACAGTAGTAGACTCGCTAGCTTTCAGAGAATATGAATGAAAATGGAATCATGTAGGATAGATGGGCTTCAGATTGGTTCCACAGGTCGGCGCAACATCGAGGGCCGATGGGAAGGATGGTAGGAGCAAATTGCTGCAGATACTGGAATCTATACTGAAAACTAAAAATTGCTGGAAATCACAGGCAGCACCCATGGAGAGAGAGTAAGCTAGCTGTAATTTCCAGCATTTTCTGTTTTCAGTGGAGATGGACAGTGGTGGTTGGGGATGGTTCAGATCATTTTGGCAGGAAGAAGCGGAGACCCTGAGACGGTCATGATGGGGGATGGATGTGTAAAGTGATCGCACATCCATGGGAAAGTAGCCCGTGAACTTAAAATTCTCAAACTGATGTATAAAGTGTCACAAGAATCACGGAAGAAAGTGGAAAGAGGCTAGACAAGGGAGAATAATCATGTCGAGGTAGGAAGAATTGAGTTCCTAATGTTCCGAGACATTCATTTTGCAATGTATATGATATTTGATTTGAATGCTTATCCACAACTATATCAATATAATGATTACATATTTTATTTTTCCTATCATCACAATTGTTGCCATAATGACTTTCAAAAAAACAACTTATCTATATCCAACTACAAAACTTTAAACTCTTCAGTTCTTAATCAACTTGCAGGTTTGGAATCAGTTTCCACATGTACACTGATGCCACCAGCTCTATCTCTCAATCCCACCACTCCAATCCTCTAATGCCTTTGTGTTATCAGATTGCTTCGGTGTAGCCAGTCTTGGATGAACAATTGTGAAGACTTAACACATTCTCTTTACGCTCCCGACTTTTTTGACAATCTCAGAATATTTGTGACCCCATTTCTATTACAAAAATGTTTTACTTCCACCTCCCTTATATCTCTACCTTTTTCTTTACCTCATTCCTTTATATTTTGGAAACATTCAACTGTGATACTACCACCTCAACTGTTTAAACAAGCCTTCAATCCTCCAGCAATTCAACTTCAGCTCATTTAACATGCTGGTGCCCATATCCTATCCCAATCTGTGCTTCTCTATCTTTTTGCGTACTGCCTATCCTTCACCATTGATAGCAGTACCTGCTTGAGAAGTCCTTCCCTAAATTCCTCTCCTATCTCTCTCTTACTTTTAAGACTTTCTCAAATCCATACCTTTTACCAAGCTTTTTGTCACTATTATCTTAATAAAAATGATTGAGTAATCAGTTGCTGATGATGAATTGATTATCACCATAGGTTAGTTTATTTAAAAGAGTAAAACAAATTCCAGATTATGAAGCAGACATTACAGGAATGAATTGATGTCTTTACAACTTGCAAAACAGTCCAACAGTTAGTCAAAGATGCAATATTATAGATATACAACACAGGGAGTCCTTAAGGATGAATTGTCTAAAAGGCAGTCAGGATTTAGAATATAGAACATAGAACATTACAGCGCAGTACAGGCCCTTTGACCCTCAATGTTGCGCTGACCTGTCACACCAATCTGAAGCCCATCTAACCTACACTATTCCATGTACGTCCATATGCTTGTCCAATGACGACTTAAATGTACTTAAAGTTGGTGAATCTACTACCGTTGCTGGCAAAGTATTCCATACCATTACCACTCTGAGTAAAGAAACTACCTCTGACATCTGTCCTATGTCTATCACCCCTCAATTTAAAGCTATGCCCCCTCGTGCTCGCCCTGGAAAAGGCTCTCCCTGTCCACCCTATCTAACCCTCTGACTATCTTATATGTCTCTATTAAGTCACCTCTCAACCTTCTTCTCTCTAACAAAAACAGGCTTAAGTCCCTCAGCCTTTCCTTGTAAGACCTTCCCTCCATACCAGGCAACATCCTAGTAAATCTCCTCTGCACCCTTTCCAAAGCTTCCACATCCTTCTTATAATGCGGTGACCAGAACTGCACACAATACTCCAAGTGCGGCCGCACTAGAGTTTTGTACAGCTGTAGCATAATCTCATGGTTCCGGAACTCGATCCCTTTATTAATAAAAGCTAAAACACTGTATGCCTTCTTAACAACCCTGTCAACCTGGGATCTGTGTACCTGGACACTGAGATTCCTCTGCTCATCTACACTACCAGGAATCTTACCATTAGCCCAGTACTTTGCATTCCAGTTACTCCGACCAAAATGAATCACCTCACACTTGTCCACATTAAACTCCATTTTCCACCTCTCACCCCACCTCTGCAGCTTATCTACGTCTCTCTGTAACCTACAACATCCTTCGTCACTATCCACAACTCCATCGACCTTAGTGTCATCTGCAAATTTACTAACCCACCCTTCTACGCCCTCATTCAGGTCATTTATAAAAATGACGAACAGCAGTGGACCCAACACCGACCCTTGCGGTACACCACTGGTAACTGGACTCCAGGATGAACATTTCCCATCAACCACCAGCCTCTGTCTTCTTTCAGCAAGCCAATTACTGATCCAAACTGCTATATCTCCCACAATCCCATTCCTTTGCATTTTGTACAATAGCCTACTGTGGGGAACCTTATTGAATGCCGTGCTGAAATCCATATATACCACATCAACCGGTTTACTCTCATCTACCTGTTTGGTCACCTTCTCAAAGAACTCAATAAGGTTTGTGAGGCACGACCTACCCTTCACAAAACTGTGCTGTCTATCCATAATCAAATTATTCTTTTCTAGATGATTATAAATCCTATCACTAATAACCTTTTCCAACACTTTACCAACAACTGAAGTGAGACTCACTGGTCTATAAATACCAGGATTGTCTCTACTCCCCTTCTTGAACCGGGGAACCACATTTGCTATCCTCCAGTCTTCTGGCACTATTCCTGTAGACAATGACGATTTAAAGATCAATGCCAAAGGCTTGGCAATCTCCTCCTTGGCTTCCCAGAGGATCCTAGGGTAAATCCCATCTGGCCCAGGGAATTTATCTATTTTCACACTCTGTAGGATTTCTAGTACCTCCTCCTTGTGAATCTCAATCACACCTAGTCTAGTAGCCTGTATCTCAGTAATCTCCTCAACAACATAGTCATTTTCTAGAGTGAATACTGTTGAAAAATATTCATTTAGTGCTTCCCCTATCTCCTCTGACTCCACACACAACTTCTCACTACTATCCTTGATTGGCCCTAATCTTACTCTTGTCGTTCTTTTATTCCTTAAACACCTATAGAAAGCCTTAGGGTTTACCCTGATTCTATCCGCCAACAACTTCTCATGTCTCCTCCTGGCTCTTCTGAGCTCTCTCTTTAGGTCTTTCCTGGCTATCTTATAACCCTCAAGCACCCTAACTGAGCCTTCACATCTCATCCTAACATAAGCCTTCTTCTTCCTCTTGACCAGAGATTCCATTTCCTTTGTAAACTACGGTTCCCGCACTCTACAGCTTCCTCCCTGCCTGAAAGGTACATACTTATCTAGGACACACAGTAGCTTTCCTTGAATAAGCTCCACATTTCTAATGTGCCTATCCACTGCAGTTTTCTTCTCCATCCTATGCTTCCTAATTCTTGCCTAATCGCATTGTAATTGCCTTCCTCCCAGCTGTAACTCTTGCCCAGTGGTATACACCTATCCCTTTCTATCACTACAGTAAACATAACAGAATTGTGATCACTATCACCAAAGTGCTCACCTACTTCCAAGTCTAACAGCTGGCCGGGCTCATTACCCAATGCCAAATCTAATGTGGCTTTGCCCCTTGTTGGCCTGTCTACATACTGTGTCAGGAAGCTCTCCTGCACACACTGGACAAAAACTGACCCATCTATAGTACTCATATTATAGTGCTCCCAGTCAATACTTGGAAAGTTGAAGTCCCCCATGAAAACTACCATGTCTCTCTCACTCCTATCGAGAATCATCATTGCTATCCTTTCCTCTACATCTCTGGAACTATTCGGAGGCCTATAGAAAACTCCCAACAGGGTGACCTCTCCTTTCCTGTTTCTAACTTCAGCCCATACTACCTCAGTTGACGAGTCCCCAAACATCCTTTCTGCAACTGTAATACTGTCCTTGACCAACAATGCCACACCTCCCCCTCTTTTACCATCTTCTCTGTTCTTACTGAAACATCTAAATCCTGGAACCTGCAACAACTATTCCCGTCCCTGCTCTAACCATGTCGCCGAAATGGCTACAACATCGAAGTCGCAGGTACCAACCCATGCTGCAAGTTCACCCACCTTATTCCGGATGCTCCTGGCATTGAAGTAGACACACTTCAAACCAACTTCTTGCTTGCCATCATGCATCCCTGAAACCTGATTTTGGATCTCTGTACTCTCAACCTTTTCTATACTTGAACTACAATCTTGGTTCCCATCCCCCTGCTGGATTAGTTTAAACCCACCCCAATAGCCTTAGCGAATTCCCCCCCGCACCCCCCCCCCCCGCCCCCAGGATATTGGTACCCCTCTGGTTCAGATGAAGACCATCCTGCTTGTAGAGGTCCCACCTACCCCAGAAAGAGCCCCAATTATCCAAGAATCCAAACCCTCCCTCCTGTACCATCCTTGTAGCCACGTGTTCAACTCCTCTCTCTCCCTATTCCTTGCCTCACTAGCACATGGCACGGGCAACAAACCAGAGACAATAACTCTGTTCGTCCTAGCACTAAGCTTCCATCCTAGCTCACTGAATTTCTGCCTTAAATCCCCATCTCTCTTCTTACCTATGTCGTTGGTGCCTATGTGGACCACGACTTGGGGCTGTTCCCCCTCCCCCTCCCCCTTAAGGATCCCAAAAACACCATCAGAGACATCACGAACCATGGCACCTGGGAGGCAACAGACTAACCGTGAGTCTCTCTCATCCCCACAAAACCTACTATCTGTCCCCCTAACTATGGAGTCCCCAATGACTACTGCTCTGCTCCTCTTCCCCTTTCCCTTCTGAGCAGCAGGGACAGACTCTATGCCAGAGCCCTGTACCCCACTGCTTTCCCCTGGTAAGTCCACCCCCCCCACACAATGGTATCCAAAACAGTATACTTATTGTTGAGAGGAATGGCCACAAGGGATCCCTGCACTGCCTGCCCGTTCCCTTTCTGTCCTCTGACGGTAACCAATTTGCCTTTTTCTTGTACCTGAGGAGTGACTATCTCCCTGTAACTCCTCTCAATAACCCCCTCTGCCTCCTGAATGATCCGAAGTTCATCCAGCTCCAGCTCCAGTTCCCTAGCGCAGTTTTCGAGGAGCTGGAGTTGAGTGCACTTCCTGCAGAAGTAGTCAGCAGGGACACTAGTGGTGACCCTTACCTCCCACATTCTTCAGGAGGAACATTCAACTGCCCTAACCTCCATTCCCACTAGTCTAAATTCCCAAAGAGACTGTTGAAAAAATAAGGAATAAGAAATATCGTTACCTTACCAATCTGGCGCACAGGTCCTTTTTCTTTTGGTTAGAGGAGGAGGATGGGTGGGAGACACTACCCGAGTAGTATTTCGGGTAACGCAACCGCACAAATATATGACTTCCCAGAAGTCCTTTGCTCCTCCCTCACACCTCTCAGCAAATGGAGGCCCGACTCCCAAGGTAAGTCCCTTTTAATGCGGGAAAACCCACCCTTCCCGGCAGCCCTCGCTTCACTTTTCCTCCTCTCCTCACCGCTCTGGCGAAATTTGGATGTACTGGTGTTGGACTGTGGTGTACAAAGTTAGGAATCACACCAGGTTATAGCCCAAAAGATTTATTTGGAAGCTCTAGCTTTCAAGGCATAGTCTCTTCATCAGGTGGTTGTGGAACAGGACCATGCAACACATGACATATTGTGTCGTATAGTCATGTCCCACAACCACCTGATGAAGAGGCAGCACCTCAGAAGCTAGTGCTTCCAAATCAACCAGTTGGACTATAACCTGGTGCTGTGTGATTTTTAACTTTGCCCTAAAGGCAGTTACAAATCCAAGAACCATGACTACAATAAATATTTTGAGTCAGCATCTCTTTTTTGGGATATAACTCTGTGAAATGCCTTTGAAACAATGTTCCATGGTTACGTTGGTTAATAAATGTTGCTGTTACAAATTATGTTCACTGTTGTTATTATGTAATAACCTAGATGCTAGCTGGAACAGAAAGTATTGAAAATGAATATACACCCTGCCATTTAAAAGGCATAAACAAAAATAATTATTTTGAACCTCACTCCTTGGCCATTGTTTTGCAATGTTTTTCTTCAGAAAAAAAAACATAAAAACATTGTTTTCAGTCCTTATTGTTCAACAAATTGTACAAATTTACAAAGTGTTAATGGTAAGTCGGAGGTAAGGGCAGAACAGTTGCATTAAGGTGATGCTACAGTCTAAAAATACAGCACTGTTTCTTTCGAAAATTATTTAATTAAACCATAAATTATAAAGTTACATAAACATTTTCTTTGATCATATAAACAAGGGATTTATTGACACAATTCACAATCATGTACATCCACATGTCACTTGCATGAAATATCATTGCGTGTGGTAAAAATACAATGATTCCAATTTAACCCCAAAATCAAAAAGAAAGAAAAATGTGCATAAACAAACCACTTAAAATAGGAATAGACTTACTGGAAGTACACATTGATTCTGTTAATATCCATAAAGAGAAAAGGTGGATTAACATTTTGAATCTGTTTCTTCATCATAACGTTACCTTTCTCAAATTTTCATTACCCAGTGATGGATTTACTAAATTTTCTGTTTCCATTTTAAAAATAGAGTATTCCGTTGCCAGGCAGCAGTGTGGGCTCAATTCCTGTACTGGCTCATTTACTATGAAGGACTCTCCTTCTGAACCTCTCCCCTTGCCTGAAGCATGGTGACCCTCAGCTCAAACGACCAGCGGTTGCCTCTGTCTAATAACCTTTGGTCTGGGAAGGCTTTGGCAACTTTGCTCCAGATGTTGGAAATCCGAAATCAAAACAGAAAGTAGTGGAAATGCTTCACAAATCTGGAAGCATTAGTGGAAAGAGAAACAAGAATTCATCTTTCAGTTGATAATCTGTCATCAGAACTCAAACTCTGATGAATGGTCATTGACCTGATTAGTTAACTCTGAATCTCTCTATGGGAATGCTGCCTCACCTGTTGAACATTTCCAGAATTTCTTGCTTTTTTAAAAAAAATCAACAGGAGTTCTTCATGATTGTGATTAGTTACTACCTTAATCAAAATGTATTTAAACGAAAGGTTTTCCTAATGGCTTATGGAATTAATTACTGAAAATTGTAAAGACGTACAGACTTTGTTCGACCTCTTAACTTTGATGTGTTAGCTGACCTCAACGGGCCTGATAGTTAGGGGGGAGAAAATGGGTCAAATATCCTGCTCTTGATTGCATTCCAGTTTAAGTGCTGCTGAAAATGTTTGTTTTGTAGAGGTCAGGCAAGGACATAAGTCATGGATTAGTGGTGCTGGAAGAGCACAGCAGTTCAGGCAGCATCCAAGGACCAGCGAAATCGACGTTTCGGGCAAAAGCCCTTCATCAGGAATAAAGGCAGTGAGCCTAAGTCAGGCTTCCCTGTAATACTCCTATCAGAAATACTAATGATATTTACTGACATTTTCAAAAGAATGGGGATTTGGCCATCTTACAACAAGTTCCTTTACTCACCATTAAACATAGGAAATAATTAATGCAATGTAACAAAACCAGAAAGCACAAAAAAACCTCAGTTTAATTTCCAGCGTGGGGTGAACTCTTAAGGCGATCTGTGCTGTCAGAGGTGATATCTTTCAGATAAAATGTTCAACTAAAGCTACCTACTTGAGTAAGTGTAAAAGATAACATAAGGCACTCTTAGTGGATGAGCAATGGAGTTACGCCTGGCGTTCTTGCAAATATTCATCCCTCAATCAACATTAATCAAACAGACTCTCTGGTCATTATCACATTGCTCTTTGTAAGAGGTTTCTGTCTTCAACTTCTCTACATTACATTCCAAATGGACATAATTGACTGACTGATTTTTAAAAGTCATGCTAGATGCCATATAAATGCATATTCTATTTTGGCTTTCTTTGGAATGTAAACACTGCTGAATATAAACTGTCTCTGCAGCATTACTTGTGTTAGGGATCTGTTTCCCAAACACGGTTATTGCAACAAGGTATGATGCAGGCAAGTTGGATCGAGCAACAATTTTTGAGTTATGTCGTTGAAGAAAGGTTGTAACATTAAAGGAGATGTAACATTATAGGAGATCAGGAAATTTGTAATGTATCAGAGATAGAAGCGTGCGAAGTTCAAAAGATTTGGGTATTTGCACAATCAAAAATCTTGAGCTGATTTTTTTTTTCCATTTTTAACTAAATGTTATTTTTAGCAAGTTGTATGGAGAGTTTCCCATCATGGCCCATAGTGATTTTTCTCATGCAATCTTCCACTGATCACCTCACTAATGACACATTTGGGCTCTATGGTACCCTTCCCATTTTATCAAGTGGCAGCAGAAGTGGAAATATTCACTGCTGATGGGAGCTAGTGACATTGACTTTGTATCTCAACCCCAGGCTGCACAGCACTTCAAAGACTGCAAACAAGGAAGTGCACCTCATCATCTGCTACTCCACCAGTTTTGCAGCTGAGATGTCACAGAAAGGATATTTGCCGGCCTGATTCAGCAAGCAGGACCTGGAGAGGATAGTGGACAGGGTGGTGGTCAGGATAGACATTTTCATTTCTATGGACTGTCAGAAGAGGCCAGAGTGACAGACACAGACAGCCTGCACCCAGACAATAGCTCAGGTCAGGTCCATATACCAAAGGGTCATGCCTTGCTGTGAAAGAAGAAGGTTAATGTTCAGTTGGGACATCTCACCATCTTTTCTACTATTGCACATCCACAAGTGGCTATCCACTTTTGTCATGCATTACATTTTAATTAGGCTTTCACATCTGTAACTAGATATACACTTTCAATCATCACATGTCTGATTAACTATCATGTTACTTTTGAATTTATCTATGACTAAGTTACAGGCTTCACCTGATAGTCAAGACTCCCCCAGACCCACCCAAACCCTTCGTGCACCATTTTGTATTGTTGTCCTTGTCAATCCCTTTAACGTTAAGGCTCCACACTTGCCCATTCTACTTTTTCATTTAATTAATAATATTGCAAATTTTCTCCCTCAGCTCTAGCCTACCTACCACATTGCCATCTCCACCATTGCTGTTCATCATCTGCCCATCGAAACTAGACTGGTGGACTGTGAAAGCTCCCTTCTCATAGTACCTCTCCAATGTTGTATCAGAGCCCATCCTTATATTTGGAGTTGCCACTTTCAACTTCATCACTGTTATTATCCCTCCTACATCACAGCATAATGCAGCTCATCCAAAACTTGAGTTTCCCAATTTGTACTACACTGTATGGACTGCCATCTGATAGCTCCCCTTAATGATGACCATCCAAGCTTCAAGAACTGATTGTGACTCATTCCCCTGGACTGATTTGTGAGGCTGACTCTAATGAAGCACTGCCCAGATCCTGGGCTGATGACTCCACAGCTCCCTAACTGAATTACCTGTGATTCACAGACTGGTTCCTCTTGACCAGCAGGGCTGACCACAGCCCAATTCCTATATTGTATGGACATCAACGTCCATACCTTGGTCTCACCAGATGTCTGACTGACTTGGCCAATCCATTTGATTAACAATGGATGATATCCCTAACTGACCGTGACAGCATTCCCTGACTAATTGCCCTCTTTCACTGCACTAAGGACTGACTCCCTTTGACTTTCAGACATGGCAATTTAGTTGAGCACATCATTGCATTTGCTGTTAGCACATGCTGCAGAGTGACATTGACATAGCACAGTAGCATACAGCAACATGACTGCCCTCCTGACTGCTCAGTGGCCACAACCATGACAAGCAGCCTGCTTTTCTGTTCATGTTAAAAGGCAAGTCAAGCAGAGAAACCCAGCAAACACATACCAGTGAGCTCGAAAAGGCAATGGTAAAATGCTGGTGTATTGTGAGTTAACTGAGATCGGCCATCATAGTGTGCTGAGGCTGGTGTTTTGCTGACATTGACTTCTGTAGACAAAGGGTGAAGGCATTCATTGCCCGTGGAGGGTACAATGAGATGTGAGTCAATAGAGGTTACCTTGGAGGCCCAGAGAAGCAAGTGGTGAGCTGAATCTGAGGTAAGTTCCCAAGCTCTCATATGGGAATTGTTACCATTTAACTTTGCAACAGCACAAGGGAGAATTGTACACAGCATAGCAATGAGGTGTTGTTAGCTAATAATGAGATGCAGATACATGGAAATACAGTGGACATTGTTTACTAGTGCGATTCACCTTTTAAAGAGGGGAAAATCAGACTTTACTTCTTAACTTTGAGAATCTTATTTTTATTCTTGCCTTGTTTCCCCAAATTTCTTCCTGTTTTCCGTGCTGCTCAGGGACTGGGAACATCCTGCCTTACACTTGGATAATTAGGAAGAGGTGGGTAAGGGAGTTTGTAACATCTGGCCAATCCAATAACATGAGGTTCTGAAGGTCTCATTTAACTTTTTTTTTCTCCATTTCCTGTTCACTCGTGGACCAGATTGAGAGGTCAGTAGGCAGCAAGGCCTATAGTTGCTGTCACGTAAAATAATAGGAAGAGAGTTCAAGAAAGGTGGGGTGGGAAATGGGCATCATGGGAAGGGAATATTGTGGGTTGGGGTTGGTGCATGCATTGTATTGGAGATCATTGCAGTGGAGTCCATGTGAATGCTGATACATTCACATGGGGGATCAGTGTGAGAGGACGTGGGCCATGGTATTAAGGGGAAGCAGCTCTCCTCTCCATAGCCCACAAAGGGGTTGGGCAAGTACTTACTTTACTGTTTCTGGCTGTCCTTACCTCATTCCAGCTGCCAGGTTTCCTGACCCCTGGGAAACAAGACCAGCAGCTGTTAAATTATGATGGCTGCTATGAGTTGAGGTACACAGTCACATTGGCATAGTGACATTCCTGACTCACATCTTGATAGTTGTCAAAAAAGTTAAGAACCAACCCCATGTAAAATAGAAGAAAGACATTTACAGTGATTTGGTGGCAAGTTTCAAACTTTGAAGAATTTATTATTCTCTCTCTCTCTTTCCCACCCTTTAGATTGCATTCTGCAAATCACTCAGACTAATCCTTCCTGGAATTGCTCTTACCTTTTGAAGTGCAACTTTTAACAAATTAGTTTAAGTTTGAAGAAACAAATTTCAAATCAACACCAAGTTATATTCTAGTCACTTTTTTGCTGTTCAAAAATCATACATCTTTTAACAGGTACCGAATGGTTTATTATGTCTGTTAAAGATATTGTGAGAAGATATACAACACGGTCAGAAGAATGTTATACTTTTACAGATAAAAATAATACCTTGTTTTGCTTTCTCAATTGATAACAGATTTTATTGCATGGCATGGCAAAAAAAAAGGTGAAAGATGTCAGAAGTAACCTGTTAGTCTAATAGCTACATCTTGCAGATTTTTTTGACTGAAGATTCAGGGATTGCAAGAAAAACAATGGAAACTGAAACCGTGTAAAGATGGCCTTCCTCTTCTTCATTTCTCTGACGTGTTTTGAAGTGATAAGCATGAAATTGGTTGTCCTTCAAAATAGGTGATCAAATATTGCCAAGATATTTTCAATTCTCCCTGATTTCTTCCAGCCCAACAAAGCTCACTCAGTGAGAATTTGGCAGCAACCAGAACCCCATGCAAGAGAAAGCGAGGAGAAAGACAGAGAACATTTCTCAAGGAATCTTGGGATCTTTTTGTGTAAATTAGTGTGATGGAGGCGGTGGATTTAGTGACAGATCATGTAAACCTTCTACAATAGGAGCTGAGCCAAGGTGAAGAAAAGAAAATTAAAAAGCCGCAGAAAGAGGAAGACAGAAAGTGAAAAGAGAAAAAAGAAATGCACTAAAAAGGGAATAAAAGAATCAGAAGCCAATTTTTAAAAATCAGTCAATGAGACCTCCCTGTCACAGGGTGGGAAATACGAGATGTATATTTCAGTCACAACAGCCAGACCTACAACTGGCAATGGTTTGGAGATGGGTGAATATTTCAGAGTGAGCTGCTCCCATGTACACACATTGCTACCCCTACTCCCATGTGATGTATTAGCTGACCATGCCAGTCACCTGAACATTATGCCTGGTTATTGAGGAACGATGCCACAGAGCACCACAGAATGTGTACACCGACAATAGAGACAGATACAACCACATGAACAGTGAAACACAGGAGGTTTATCAAATGTCAGAAGAATTTTCTTACTATGGCTTGTGAAAGAATCTTTAAATATGGAACTGTTGTCTAAATAATAGAGTCGGGAAAACAGATCATTTATATCTGATATAATGCTCAACAAACTGTCCAGCTTTCCCAGCTATCACCCACACTTGACATTAGTACATTGTTCTGCTCCTCTCCCTCCCGCTGCAATGCCCTGAGCTCCTCTGTGTCCTAGCTGGGATGGAGGCTTCGCTGGGGACCCTGCTGACACTGGAGATTTGGGCAGACCTCTAGGGTATTGGGTCTGGATGAGCCAGACATAACAAGGGTCTTCCCTCCAAGCAAGTTGACCCTCCTGCCTGACACTTCCAACAGTTGGTGAAGGGGCAGGTGGGTGGAGGTGAAGGAGCCAGCCTCTCCTGAGTGGAGACTCTCAAGGGGCCTGTTTGTGGCTGATCCTTTGGCTGACCATCAGTCTTCTTGTCTGTGGGGGTGTAACCTGGACTAGGGTCAAGGCTCCCCTCCCTGCCTTCCCAAGGACCAATGCCTGGGATGATGGAGTGCTAATGTTATTGGCTCTCCATCAGTCCCTGAGGGTGACAGGTCTGTCCCTCTGTGGCACCCAGCGAACTCCGCATGGAGGCAGGCAGATGGTGGTAAACTTGACTGCAGTGTTGCACATCTGAGCACTGACAGGCAGTGACTCCATGCAGCGGTGCATCATTCCAGCTTCACAGTAAAGAGAGCCTGTGTGTCCTGAATGCCTGCCTGTCATGTCATTCCTGTATATCTGCACTGAGTCCCTCAAAGCTGAGATCTCCAGGCCATCTCCTGCCGGCGTGCTCAGCAGTGCCTGCTCTCTGACAATCCTCTGACTACGAATGGCCTGGGGTGTTCCTCCCTCACCGATGTGCAGAACTGTAGCTGTGGGAGACTCGGTGGGTAACCTCACACAGCCTGGGGCTTAGTGCAGGTAATGGTTCCTCTGAGAAGTCCCCACAATGGTCCCAGGAGGTCAAGGGTTAAAGCAACTATTACACTAAGATGACAAGTCTTACTCAGGTGTCAGGACATGATTGTTTTTGCACCCTTGCGGGAGCGTTCCCTACCAGGAATCTTTCCCTCAGAGAGGGTGAGGACAGAGAAGCCTGGTACCCCACCACTTGTCTGACGTCACTCCACCTATAATGGGATATCTCCTCCTCTAATGACCTAAAGGGGATGAATGAGCAAGACACAAATGGTGTGGCGGTATTCCAAGGGAATGAAGAAGCAGTGCAGAGGTCATATGGCTTAGTTTCTTTGGAGGATAGTGGGTTAACGATAGCGAGTATGGTAAGGTGTTGCCTGTATAGAAGGTTGGGCCTTAAAGCATAAACATTGATGGAAGGTAGATGAGGTGGCACAGGTAAAGGTGAGGGCACAAAGAGAACAGTATTACACTTACCTTGGAAGAGAAAAGATGATCTTTTGTCTTTTTACTGCACTGATGCCCAGTCCTCCTGCACCCCAGAGATGGCACTGATCAGGTGGGTTGCAAGGCTAGCATAGAAGGATAGTGTAGTCTCATCTGCCAATGTCCCAGGAAGAGGACTCCTCTACTCTCCACCACTCCATTCACCAGGCCCTTCTCTGAGAAGTGTAGTGCCAGCTTCCTCTCCTCTGCCATCTCTCCTGATGCCTAACACAGCCAGGCAGCACAGCTGGTGGTTGGCAGTATTCTTCAGAACATAACCCAAGGAATGCTGGTTTAATGGAGGGCCTCTGTAAACACCATGTGGTAAGATGGGGCAGAAATAGACTGGGATTCTCATTGCAATGGCGTTGGTGAACAAATTTAATAAGACACAGTGAGAAAACTCACTTGGCCTCAAGAATCATTCAGCCAAATTCGGCATGACTTGCACTTAGCTGAAAAAGTGTAAGATTTAGCCAACAATTTTTATGCTTCTTCCCTCATCATCATTTTATAGTAAATTGCAGACTATAACAAACTAAGATGACAAGGCAGCAAGCTATTTTTATATTTTTGTTAAGCCTCTGCAGCCCTTACAATGTGTCTATTGGGAAGCCTGAGATCCAATGTAATCTTAGTTGAACTGAGTGCCTCAATTAGCCTGCACAATGAGGCATGCTCTTCCTCTGAGGACAAGGTCTAACTACGAAGGCTTACTCTATATTTCAGCAGCTGAATTTTTGATTGATTTTCTTTCGGGCTCACAGTCAATTTAGTTAGCAGATCTTGAACATAACCTCCCTCCTGTCTGCAGCTCTGAGGTGTAGAATTGAACATGAATATGTCATGTTGAGTGGTTATGCCTACAAATATCAAAGACCTGATAGAGTTCAAAAAGTATCATTCAGAAAGAGATGAGATTAAGGATGAAAGGAATATTAAGCACAGAAGATTTTTTTAAAAAACACCTTCAGGTTTATCTTGAGTGCTTTATAATTTTAACAAGGACTTCATCCTTATCAATTGTAATAATCATTTGAATATTTTGCCACAAGATTTCAAACTATTTTTGTACTTCTTATTAATTAGTTTGAGTTGTTATTTAAATAGAGTTTTATTATTGGTGTTTATTAGGCATGTTTTCAATAAATGTTCCATCCCACTTTGCTTTGTTGTTAACAACTCACAGCATTTACTAATGCTTGTTACTATTTGAAAGAAATAGCTGCATCTCTGGTGATAATTAAGAGTGCAAGTTTTGTCTTCCTTCCAAATTCTGAGATATCAATATGAGGAAATCGAAGTTTTAATATCCATTGTTAACATCAGCCACTGCTTGTTTCAGTACAATTATTAAACTGCTGTCATTGTGTGGCTGTTGGCTATGATTTCAGGCTTCTTAGCATCACAGATGCAAGCACAATGGAACTTGCGAAGTTATCATATAGTAAAGGTAATTTTATTGGCTACCTACAATACTGCTGCTTAAACCCCAGGATCTAAAATTCTCTCCCTGAACCCTTCCTTCTCAATATCAATCTCTCCTCCTTTAACATGGTCCTTAAAAGCTATCTTTTTGGCTAAGCTTTTGAACAACCATCCTTATAAAATTTTGCAACTTGATGTTTCACACTTTTTTGTAAGTTTTTCATAACTTTTATTGTATTTAACCAGGTCTACATTGAATAAGCTCTGATATTCACATGTGTACAGACACTTAAAGCTCCTCACTTTGGTGGATATGTTGCTTTTACTTAATATTTATAATGCTTCCAACTTTGTGATGGTTTAGAGGTAAATACAGAAAATTTATTCTATCAGTTCTGACAATTTATCAGTTCTGAAGAAGGGTCATAGAACCTGGATGTTGCCAGACCTGCTGAGTTTTTCCAACAATTTCTGCTTCTCTTTCACACAATTTATTTGTTTTTTTAGGAGACAGTCATGCTGGGTTTGATTTCTTCCAAAGTGTTCTGTTCTGCGGCCCCTGGAGTTATCATAGTCAGCATTCAAGTTGGGTACAGAGACAAGGAAAGAGGAAGCAGGAAGGAAGAGTAAGGAACCTACTCAGGTTCTTGTTCCTTCAGCATCCTTCAGCTGCTATCCTTGTGGTGGTCAAATGACCACGGGATCAAAATTCTAAATTGATGCACAGCTGGAGGAATCAACCTGACAGAAAATTGGCTAGACTAAATTAAAGAGTAGCCAGCAATGAAAAATAAGATCAATGAGGTTACAAGGGTTCAAAGGGAGTCAGTTACAAGTAGCCCGAAGGTTGTGTATTGGAGAAATGTTGATCATACTTTCTGGCACCTTGACTGCCTGAGTAAGTACATTGACACCACTCACCATGGCAAGAGAGAAGAGCGTTGGCACGACCCCAATGGATGATTTGAACTCAGCTCATGACCCCTTTGCTAAAGGGCACAGAAAATTCTGGAAGGACTGTTGCAAGGGAAAATAAAAATTCACATACCTGGACACCAGCCCTTAGTGAAGACTTAGTGAAAGTTCAGTGAAGATAAAGTGAAGACTCTCAGGGAAGATTCACAGCAATTGTCATGGCAGAAGATCATACAACAATCTAAGAAAACCCAGGAGATGATCTATCCTGACCTGTGAAACCCACGTTCATGGAAGAGAGCCAGTTCTACATTGGAGAACTAAAAGATTCCAAGGGCCCAGCTCAAGTATGTGGGCCATTGCGAGTAATATCCTTTCTTAGATGGATTGAGCTAAATAGGTAGTAAACATTGTGGGAATTTGGGAAATGCTCATATGGTGTTTTTAATAAGGAATGTTCTGTTAACAAAATAGAGTTGAAACACAAATTGAATTCTGCGTCCCTTTTCTCTGCCTCACTGACAAGAACACTTAGGCAAAGTGTTCTTAATGCATAACCTGGTCAAAGTGTCCAAAGCACAGACAATATTGTTCTACAGGGAAAGCAGATGTTTAGAGACTAGGAGAAAGTGAGGAAGCTTGAGGTCAGAGTCAAGATGTGGTGCTGGAAAGAAACAGCAGGTAGACAGCATCTGAGGAGCAGGAGAATCAATACTTTGGGCATAAACTCTTCACCTTTATAAACACAAACATGAGCTTATCACATAATCTTAATTCTCAGTTACTGCCCAGACAGACAAATCAGGTATTGGTCAAAGTGTTCCAATTGTAAGTTTATTAAATTATGTCCTGGAATTCTTCACCCAGTGAGTATCGGTTTGTTCTAGCAGTTCTATTTAATGGTTTGGCTTCATCCAGTTGAATATCCTATTGATTTGTGGAAGCTATGCAAATATAATAAAGAATGTTATTCATTCACAATCCCCTGGGTCATTGTCTTTGGTACCATATTGTAGGCAGATAGATATTGCACCATGTGGAAGTTACGACAATGTAAATTTATAGCTATCTTTGGCTGTGAGATCAACTCGCAGGCATACAACTTTTGTCTCTTCTTTCAAAACAAACTCCAGTTTAGTGTTCCAGCTAATAAATTCACAGAATCATTTTCATGACACACAAATTGTTATAGATAGGCACAACATAGTCAACTGAAAGAACAGCACCGTAATTCTAATCTTATATTATTCTGGTCCAATTAGGCACAGCAACACAGATGTACAAACCCATTTATTTACCTATTATCTCCTCATATTTTTAATTGTCCCAACCCATCTTATGCTCAATTTTTGCATTTTTGATGGAATTGAATTAACATTTAAACGGAAGGCAGTTATACCTTATACTCATTCTGGTAACTATTTGGTACAGCTGTTTTTTGGAGAACTGCAGATTCTATTTGATTGACATGGCTCCCTCAGGGCCTCCTGTCTCATAATTCTCTAGTTGCCCTTTGATTGACAGTTACATTTAGCTATTATTAATTCAGGGGCAAAGTGAAGAGTAGTGAGGTTTTAATTGCTTTTAGATTTGTAAGTACACTCAAGTAAGATGGACCACTGGGTTTACATTTCGAGGCTTGTATCTGAAGGACTGGATAGAGTTAGTATCCATCTTGTAGTGAACTGATTTGGATAACTGCAGTTAGGATGCTGGGGCTGGTAATGATTTGTCAACTTTCATAATGTGTTCCCATCCCCTCCTTCTCTTACTTACCTACCTGCCTCTGACAAGATTCTGGGCAGTCCAATTTCGTAATAACTCTTCGAATTGGCAACCTATTTGCATTTGTCAATTGGCAATCACCTATCTGAAGCAATGTTTTTGTTGTCTTCATCAATTAGTCTAGTGTAAAATCTCTGGCAGACAATAAGTACCCGTTATCTTAGACATTTGGCTGTTAGCTTTGCATTTACAAAACAATGACAGCGCCATTGAAATTCTATGCAGTGATTTCTGAATTAAATCACATGTGTATTATTAATTGCTTTGAATTGCTGGTAGATTTTTGTATACACTTTGATAAGACTGACAATAATTTGAGTCTAATTTCACAGAAGCCAACAAAAAGGGATGCTACTCTGGGCTGGACTTGTGTAGTGTGGTATAACCAACTGCACTTCCTATTCCTCAAAAGAAGATTCACTTCAAATTCTTTTTGAGAACAGCACATTCTAAAGCCAAATGAAGTGGCTCATTAACACCATAGACATTCTTCAGGCCATTCTACTTGAAGTTAACATAACACTGTGGTATCTATCCAACAGCAGAAAAGTCATCACCAACATAATGGATGACTAAGCAGCCAAATGGAAAGGAAGTATGAAGTGCAGCCTCTGTGGGGAGAAGTCAAAACATTCGCAGGATCAGTACTTTTTGTAGACAGGCCAAGCACAGTGGTGACACAGCAAATCGATAAAGAACACATAGAAATAATTTACATTTAAAAAAACATTTATTACAGTGAAAATTGCATTACAGCAAGTTAAGCATTTGGATTGCAGTTATTATTGTAATATCGGAAATAAGATATTAGGAAGATCACATAGTCATTAACTGAATGGCCAAATAAAAAGCATAGTAGGAGAAATACATTTTTTGTTCTCTTAAGCCTGATCTACCATTCAGTAAGATCAGAGTAGTACAAAGTGGCACCTAGGTCATGTGCTCAAGTCTCCTGAAACCATAACCTCCTTCATCAGATGAAAATGGACAACAGCTGACACTATCAAAGAGCTGCTATTTGGGTTTCATGATCAGCAATTATTTGATTTTGTTCCTATATCCACATGTTTCAAAAAAAAAGATAAAAACAATAACTGCAGATGCTGGAAACCAAATACTGTATTAGTGGTGCTGGAAGAGCACAGCAGTTCAGGCAGCATCCAACGAGCAGCGAAATCGACGTTTCGGGCAAAAATCCCTAGGTACTCTCAGGGTGGTGTTAGCAAATAATTTCCAATGAGATCAATGCTATATGGCCAAAACATAATGATGTGAATCAAATAAAAGGAAATTACGTTCAGCTTTTCTCTGGTTAGAGATGGGCATTGATTGGCATTTGCATGACACAGATAGGAGTGCTACTTGCTCCTATCTGGTCAAATTGCCCAGAACTTGCTGCTTACTGAAATGTTTCATTATTTGAATCATTGCAAATCAAACTGAACATGTTTTAGTCACAATGAAAAGCCTAGTATTTACCCTTATGAAGGAATAGACATGATGAATAAATAAGCTGAAGATATTTGGACCTGAGAGTCTTTTGAAGTGATGAACATAGGCTGAACAAAGTGGCCTTTAGCAATCATAATTTTCTTCCTTCCATGCAGATACATCTCTGGTAATTGGAGAGATTTTTTTCTTTCATCCACATTGACAATCATTTTTCTGAGGTTCCTTAGTGTTACACTTGTTTGAATATTAACTTGATAGCAAGGACTTTGCCAGGGTAGCACATAGATTTCAGGAACATATGGGGTGTCTTTAGAATACTGTTTGAAATCCTTTGTGAACAATGTTTGGTTGTCCAGGTGATGATAACTAAGGAATGGTGGAATGATGGATAGGTCCGGACAAGTTGTTAAGGATTGTGGCAAAATATAATTTTATCATTTCTGTTAACCAATATTGCATTAAGGATGGCCATTTAGAACTCTGTTATTTATCTATCTCACTTAGTAGTGAAGTGCTCTGCAACATGCCAGAGAGTATCTTCAGTGAAGACTGTGCTATCATTGCTACCAATACCATCAAGGAATGATCCATCTACAACACACAGATCATGACGGCAAGGTCAATTGGCTTAAATAGCTTACTCAAATGTCTAAAAAAAATTTGTTTGAAACACAGGTAGCACTATCAGTTTTTCATTGCTATCATCTATGCACTGATTACGTCCAATGAAAAGTATGATGATAAAACCAATTCTACAGCAGCTAACAGGATGCTATTGTTAGAACTGTCAAAATGAAATACATTATTACTTTGAAGATCTTGATTGTGATCACACCTGAAATGAAGCTAGAACTCTCAACCACAATGATAAGTTAGTCAGATAATTCAGCCGTTTAGCAAATGTCTAGAACATAAACTTGTCATCACAAATAAAATCAACATTTAAGTAGAAGATGTATTGGATATTTCACTACTCGAAGCATTGTGCCATAGTTTAGCAGTAAGAACTACAGGGTGACTAGTCACTATGTCTCTGTGTGGTGTTGAGACTGAAATTGTGTGATTAAGCTCTAAATTGTGATGCCTGTATTAGGTCCTTCAAGATCAAGTGTCTTAAACAAAGTCCAATTGGTGTTACCACATCATTTCAGCCCCAGCCGCTGCTAAAATGCAAAAAAATGTAGACGTTGAGTGGATGATCCTTTATGATAAACGTGGGATTGCAGAAACCTTTATGAAGAAAAAGAAAGTGAACAAAAAAAAATTTTAAAAAGATTGTCGGTCTGCAAGCCATGTAATTTATGTGGTGAAATAAAGACCGCCTGTCATAGTTTTGAACCTAACAATTGATTTAACAACCTTTTTTGGTGGTCTTCTCATCTTTTGACCATTCAAAGCTCAGGCATTGGACATTTCTGGCCAAAATTTGAAGCTGGATTTTTGTTGTATCAGAGAGTCCAATTTCAACATTCAAAGAGGACTTGAATCTGAAACAGACAGGCATTTTGCACACTTGGCAGTAGGTCCCTTTCAAAATGAAGATAATATTACATCACCGGTAATACGGTTACTGATCCATACTTTGAGACTACGAGTGCCAAATGATAACAGTGAAAGTTGTCACCCAACATCTTGCAATTTAACTAAAACTGATATATTATGAATACCCAGTCAAGGAATCTTACTTTCAACTGAAATATGGCAAATGCTCATAAAAGCAAAATAACTGGACTGAGGAGAACACATTCAGCAGATCACAAATGTTCACAAACTTGTTTCCAACATTAAGCTTTCTGGATGTCCTGATGAAGTACTTTAAGGACTTTATTGCCACAAATATCAGTGACATAAATGACTGAGAGGTACTTGCAAGATTTATCAAAGTGGTATTTAAAAATACGACACAAATTTCATTAACTTCAACAAAAATATTTTGCTTTCTTTTTTCCTAGTGGACATTAATTCCCAAAGATTTTTGCTTCAGTGACTGAAAAATGAGAAGAACATTGATTGACATGCACAGATTACAGATATGATCAGAGTTAATCTCTGTTATGCAGCTAGTGAGAAAATAAATTTGCCAGCTGACTGCAATAAAAGACGTTACTCAGAATAACAATACAGTGCAATGCAATGTTGAGCTCAGGAATAGGAAGACTGCAATCATAATGCTAGGATTGTACTACAGACTTTCCAGCTGCCTGCCGGAGGTAGAGGAAGAGATATGTAGTCAGATTCTGGAAAGATGTGAAAATAATAGGGTTGTTGTGGTGGGTGATTTTAACTTCCCCCATATTGACTGGGACTTCCTTAATGCCAGGAGTTTGGATGGGGAGCAATTTGTTAGGTGTATTTAGGAGGATTTTTTGAAATAGTATTGTGGATAGTCCAGTGGGGTAGCATATTGGAAATAGTCACCATAATTCATAATTTCTTAAGTTTTCAGATACTTATGAATAAGGACAAGAGCAAACCTTGGGTGAAGGTCTAAAATTGGGCGAAGGCCAACTAGAACTGAATTAGACAAGAATTGGAGAAAGTGGATTGGGAGCAACTGTTTGAAGACCAGTTGATTAGAATGCAGAACAGACATGTTCCTGTGAAAATGGAGGACAAGAATGGCAGGATTTGGGAACCTTGGAAAACAGGGGAAATTATCAGCTTAGTCAAAACAAAAGGAAACATACCCAAAACAGTCAGGGCAGGCAGGAGCAAAGCAGGTATGTACGAGTTGGACCAAAGGGTCTGTTTCCATGCGAAACAGAGGAACCTCGATTATCCAAAGGACACGAGCGGGCAGTATTTCATTCAGTTACTCGAATTCCAGATAATCAAATGCTGGATAATCAAATGTTTAGCTTAGCTACACATCGGGACCTTGCGATCTTGCTGGATAATCCAATTTTTGGACAATCGAATGCCAGAAAATTGAGGTTCTTATGACTGTATGGCTCTATGACTTTATGATAAGTTAAAGTGCATTTATTTCAATGCAAGGGGCCTAATAGTTAAGGCAGATGAACTCAGGGCATGGTTAGGAACATTGAACTGGGATATCATAGTAATTTCAGAAATGTGGCTCAGGGATGGACAGAATTGGCAGCTTAATGATCCAGGATATAAATGCTACACGAAGAATAGAAAGGCGGCAAGAGAGGAGGGGAAGTGGTGTCTTTGATTGGGGATAACATTACAGCTCTATTGAGAGACAATATTCTTGGGAATACATCCAGGAAAATTATTTGGGTGGAACTGAGAAAGAAGAAAGAGATGATCACTTTTTTGGGATTATATTATCGGACTTTCCCAGTAGTCAGCGGGAAATTGAGACACAAATTTGGAAGGAGATCTCAATTATCTGTAAAAATAATAAGGTGATTATGGTAGGGGATTTTAACTTTCCAAATATAGACTGTGAATGTCATAGTGCTAAGGGCTTAGATGGAGAGGAATTTATTAAGTGTGTACAATAACATTTTCTGATTCAGTATTGCAAACCTTGACGTGTTCTTGGGAAATAAGGCAGGGCAAGTTACTGAGGTGCCATTGGGGGAACACTTTGGGATCCAGTGACCATGATTCTAATAATTTTAAAATAGTGATGGAAAAGGATAAACTGGATCTAAAAGTTAAAGTTCTTAACTGGAGGAAGGCCAATTTTGATGGTATTAGGCAAGAATTTTCAAGAGTTGATTGGGCTAGATTTTTGCAAGTGAAGGGACGGCTGGAAAATGGGAAGCCTTCAAAAGTGAGATAATCAAAGTCCAGAGACAGTGTGCTCCTGTCAGGGTAAAGGAATAGCTGGTAGGTATAGGGTATGCTGTTGGTTAAGAAAAAGAAAGAAGCACATGTCAGATATAGACAACAGAGATCAAGTGAATCCCTCGAAGAGTATAAAGGCAGTAGGAGTATACTGCAGAGGGAGATCAGGAGGGCAAAAAGGGGACTTGAGATATCTTTGCCATATGGGGGTTAAGGACAATCCAAAGCAATTTTACATGTACATTAAGAATAAATGGGTAACTAGGCGGAAAATAGGGCCTTTTAAAGATCAGCAAGGCTGCCTTTGTGTAGAACCGCAGGAGATGGAGGAGATATGAAATTAGTATTTTGCATGAGTGCTTGCTTCAGAGAAGAATATGAATGTAGGTTTGCTCACTGAGCTGGAAGGTTCGTTTTCAGATGTTTCATCACCATACTAGGTAACAGCACAGTGAGCCTCCGAATGAAGCACTTGTGACATGACCCGCTTTCTATTTCGGTTTCCTTGGGTTGGTGATGTCATTTCCAGTGGTGATGTCTTTTCCTGTGATGATGTCATTTCCTGTTCTTTTTCTCAGGGGGTAGTAAATGGGATCCAAGTCAATGTGTTTGTTGATAGAGTTCCAGTTGGAATGCCATGCTTTGATGAATTCTCATGCATTTCTTTGTTTGACTTGTCCTAGGTTGGATGTTTATTCCCAGTTGAAGTGGTGTCCTTCCTCATCTGTATGTAAAGATACAAGTGAGTGTGAGTCATGTCTTTTTGTGGCTAGTTGATGTTCATGTGTCCTTGTGGCTAGTTTTCTGCCTGTTTGACTAATGTAGTATCCAATGTAGCATGGCATTCCAACTGGAACTCTATCAACAAACACATTGATTTGGATCCCATTTGGATCCCTGAGAAAATTAACAGGAAATGGCATCATGACAGGAAATGATATCACCACCAGAAATGACATCACCAAACCAAGGAAACCTAAACATGTAAATACAAAGTGGGCCATGCCACCAGGGCTTCATTCAGAGGCTCACTGATGATGTTACCTAGTATGATGACGAAACATTTGAAAATGAACCTTTCAGCTCAGCTAGCAAACCTATATCCAGAACCTCAACCTGAACTGCAAATCTTCTCAAAACTCACTAAGAGAAGAATATGGAAGATATAAAATGGGGGGAAATAAATAACGACAACTTCAAAAGTATCCATATTACACAGAAGAAGGTGCTAGATGGCTTAAAATCCATAAAGGTGGATAAATCTACAGAATCTGATCAGGTGTATCCTAGAACTCTGTGGAAAGCTAGGGGAGTGATTATTGGACCTCTTGGTGAGATATTTGTATCATCAATAGTCACAGGTGAGGTGCTGGAAGACTGCAGATTAGCTAATGGAGTGGCACTATTTAAGAAAGGTGGGAAGGAATAGTGAGGGATCTGTAGACCAGTTAGCCTGACATTGTTGGTGGGCACATTGTTGGAGGGAATCCTGAGAGACAGGACTTACATGTTTTTGAAAAGGCAAGGACTGATTAGGGATAGTCAGCATGACTTTGTGAGTAGCAAATTGTGTCTCACTAACGTATTGAGTTTTTTGAAGAAGTAATGAAGAAGTTTAATGATGGCAGAGCATTGGATGTGAACTTGCATATGAACTTCCGTATGAACTTCAGTAAGGCGTTTGATAGGGTTCCTCATGGTAGACTGGCTTGCAAGGTTAGTTCACATGGAATACGGTGAGAATTAGCTATTTGGATACAGAACTGGCTCAAAGGTGGAAGGGAGAGGGTGGTGGTGGAGCGTTGCTTTTCAGACTGGAAACCTGTGACCAGCAGTGTGCCACAAGGATCAGTGCTGAGTCCACTACATTTCATAATTCATAAAAATGATTTGGATATGAACGTAGGAGGTCTGGTTAGTAAGTTTGTAGATGACACCAAAATTGGAAGTGTAATGGACAGCAAAGGAGGTTACCTCAGAGTACAATGAGATCTTGATCAGATGGGCCAATGGACTAAGGACTGTCAGATAGAGTTTAATTTAGGTAACTGTCAGGTACTGCATTTTGGAAAGGCAAATCAGAGCAAGACTTATCCACTTAATGTTAAGGTGCTGGGTGGTGTTGCTGAACAAAGAGACCTTGAAATGCAGGTTCATAGCGCCTTGAAAGTGGAGTAATGGGTAGATAGGATAGTGAAGAAGGCTTTTGATATGCTTGCCTTTATTGGTCTGAGCATTAAGTGTAGCAGTTGGGAAGTCATGTTGTGGCTGTACAGGACACTGGTTAGGCTACTATTGGCATACTGTGTGCAATTCTGCACTCCCTCCTATGGGAAGGATGTTGTAAAACTTGAAATGGTTCAGAAAAGATTTACAAGGATGTTGCCAGGGTTGGAGAGTTTGAGCTATAGGGAGAGGCTGAATAGGCTAGAGCTACTTTCCCTGGAATGTCAGAGGCTGAGGGATGACTTTATAAAGGTTTACAAAATCATGAGGAGCATGGATGAGATAAATAGATAAGGTCTTTTCCCTGGTGTAGGGGAGTCCAAAAATAGAGGCCATGGTTTTAAGGTGAGAAGGGAAAGATTTAAAAGGTTCCTAAGGGGTAAATTTTTCATGCAAAGGGTGGTGGGTGTAAGGAATGAGCTGCCAGAGGAAGTGTTGGAAACTGATACAATTACAACATTTATAAGGCATCTGGATGGGTATATGAATAGAAAGGGTTTAGAGGGATATGGCCAAGTGCTGGCAGATGGGACTAGATTAATTTAGGATACCTGGTTGGCGTGAACATGATGGATCAAAGGGTTTGTTTCCATGCTGTACATCTCTATGACTCAATAAAGTCTAGGCAACTAAAAACAGACAAAGTCCTTGAAGAATATAGAGAAAGTAGGAAGGAACTCAAATGTTGGGAAGGTAAACGGAGTTATTAAATGTCTTGGCTGTCAGGGTCAAGGAGAATCCTAAAGCATTTCATGCATATTTTAGGAGCAAGAGAATAGTTTGGGAAAGAGTAGGTCCACTCAAGGAAAAAGAATGGAGGTTATGTGTGGATCCAGAGGAAATAGATGAGATCCCGAATGAATACTTTACGTTGTTGTTCATCAAAGAGAAAGACATGGGAATGTTGAGGTTAGGGAAATGTATACTCCTGGGAAGGTCATCAGAATGAAGGAGAAAATGCTGGGTGGGTTGAAATGCATTGAGATAGACAAATCCACACAGCCAAGTAGGATCCGTACAAGGATACTGTAAGAGGCAAAGGAAGAAATAGCTGGGGCCTTAAGAAATATCCTTGCTTTCACTTTGACCTCAGGCAAGGTTCCAGAGAACTGGAGAATGAAATTGTCATTCCTTTGTTTAAGAAGGGAAACAGAGAAAATCCAGACAATTACAGGCTGGTGAGTCTGACATCAGTGATGGGGAAGCTGTTGGAGAAGATCCTGAGAGGCAGGATTTATTCACATTTGGAAGCGAATGGGCTTGTTAGTGATAGGCAGCGTGGGTTTGTGCAGGGAAGGTCTTACTTCACCAAATTGGTTGAGTTTTTGAGGAGGTGACAAGAAAGATGAAGAAAGTGCAGTGGATGTTGTCTACATGGACTTTAGTAAGGTATTTGATAATGTACCTCATGGCAGGTTGGTTCTGAAGGTAAGGGCTCATAAGATCCTTGGTGAGCTGGCGAGGTGGATACAAAACTGGCTTGGTCATAGAAGACAAAAGTGAAAGAATGCTTTTCGGAATTGAAGTTAGTAGTTAATGGTGTTCTGCAGTGATCAGTTCTGGGACCTTTGTCATTTGTAATATATTTAAATGATCTGGAGGGAAATGTAGGTGCTGACTAGTAAATTTGCGGGTGACACCTGCAACTGATGGACCTGCAGCCAGTGAGATCTACGAGATACAGATAGATTGCAGTTTTGGGCAGGGAAATGGCAAATGGAAATTAATCCAGAAAAATGCAAGGTGATGCATTTTGGAAGATCGAATTCACGTATGGATTATACAACAAATGACGGAATGCTTTGGAACACCAACAAATTGAGGAATCTGGACATCTGGAAAGCAGCAACATAGGTAGATCGGGTGGTCAAGAAGGCTGCAATGAGGTCAGCCTGGTGGATCTCATAGGATATGAGGTCCTTGATTGAGGCTATTAATCTGGTCCAATGAGAGAGCCCTGGCTGACAGATATAAACAGGAGTGTCACAGGTACTGTTCACTCTGAGAGTTGGCTTCGTGGGAGCTGGATCAGTGTCAAGGACTTTCCATGTGTAAATAAACGTGACTTGGTGACAGGATACCAGCCTCTGTGGAGTTATTTCAAAGGCATATGACACACTTGCCTTCATTGGCAGTGGTATCAGTTGGCAAAGTTATGTTACAGCTTCAGTTATGAAAATAATAGGTACGGTTGATAGTGAGGAGCTTCTTCCCAGGGTGGAAATGTCAACTACAAGAGGGCATAGGTCCAAGTTGAAAGGGCAAATGTTTAGGACGAAGTGCAGGGAAAACTTTTCACACAGAAGATGGCGGGTGTTTGGAATGTACTACCAGCAGAGACGGTGGAAACAGGCATGTTAGCAACATTTAAGGTGTATCTTGGTAGAAACATGAACAGGAGGTGAACAGAGGGATAGATACCATGCATGTCCAATATATAGTGGGTCTAAATAAGAAATAGAATCTGCACAGGTTTGGTGGGCCGACGGGCCTGTTCTTATGCTGTATTGTTTTGTATATTGTATACTGTATTAGACTTTCAATTCCTACAGCCATTTCTAAAATTATAGGTGAGATTACCCAGGAATTCTGCTCAGATATCCACTCTGGCCCATATCTCATTAATTGATGTTCCATGCACTCCATGGAATTCCATACCTCTTGGTGCAGAAAAATCTCTCTTATGTGCCGAATCCATCATATTGACAAGGAAACTTCCAGCATGTCTATAATTTAAATAACCAGAAAAAAATCTGAAATGTATCATTAAGAGTGTGAGAATGCCCAATTTACTTCGTAATTCTACATTGACTAGTTGGAAAATGTATAGAAAAATTGTGCATTGAACAGCACAATTAGATACGAATGCCAGGATACTACTGAAGAGCCAAGAGGGAATGGAAACCCAGTTGGAGATTACATTCTGTTCTTTAGTACTTCAAAGCAGCAAGCCTCTAAATGCTTTCATGAATATAAAACAACTGTGGAAGTTTCACTGAAACGATTGCTCCACAATCTTTATGAGAACTTATAAACTATTTTATTTCTTTAGAAGCTCTGTGTGCTGTAGCCCATCCCAGTGAGGAGGTAGTTTGCCTGTCTGGGTTGGTCACATTACACACGCAAGACTGCATCAGCTGCAGTGTTTTGCTATTTCAGTGATCGAGAAGAGACAAGTTTGGCTTCATAAGATATTCTGTTCTTTGTTGCTCTTGTTATCAATACAATAAATAGATTGCCTAGGGAAAGTAATTATTCCTCGTCCAGCAACCTCGGCCACACCCCAGACATAGAACCATAAAATGTTTGAAATGCAGAAGGAGACCATTTGACTCTTGTGTTCATGTTAGCCCCAGCAAGACCAGTTCATCTGGTGCCATTTTCTGACCTTTTTCTCATAAACTTGCACAATTTTCCTTTACAGGTAATTATCTAATTCCTTAGTTGGACTGGTGTCCACCACATACTCACAGCAGTACTTTCCAAGTACTAACCACTTGTCTAATAAACATTTTCATCATGTCACCACCACTTCCTTTAGGAGCTTAAATCTGTCTTCTATCAATCAGAGTCCAATTTCTAAGCAATCTGCAACCTATTTGTATGCAGTATAAATTGTAGTTCACTTCAAGATTTTGTATTCCTGCAATTTTATCCTGATGCGGGCAAAATGAAAAGCATATTTCATGTTTCAGCAATCCTCAAGCTCTGCCATACTAAGTGACTTAACTTATATTTACTTGAATAATTTATCAATGTGATTGAAGCCCTTTGGGCCTTGGGGCTTCAATAAGGGCAAAATTGCATTGTTGAAAGATCATGAGAGTAAGTGATCATTAGAAATACGTGCAGTAGTGAACGGTGTTGTCTATCTCATCTTCTCTGCCATGAAACAAGATGATGGCAGATCTAACTGTGGCTTTACCTCCACTTTCCTGCCTTCCTCCCAAACCCATCCAGCCAACTTTCTGAAATTAATTTTAAGAGGCTTTATAATGAACTGAATTGGTTTTCTATCCCATGTAGGTGGGCGACCTATGAAAATGTGAATCTACATTGTTCAGAGTGGGCTCAAGGAACAAATTCACCAACGAGCCTTCTGATTTTCAGGCCCCTCCCCCTCCATTTCCAACATCAGTGGGACTCAAAGATTCATCTCTTAGATTCAGTTTGGTCTTGATATCTATAAAACCAATGCAATAGCTTTGTCAGAAAGGAATTAAACCTACGCTAACACATTTTTACTGTTATAATGATTCAATCCACAATACATTGATATTTCAAAACCTTAAATGTTAGATCATAAATAGAAAGATTGGAGAACTGCTTGAGAAGCACAGAAGTCTCTAATATCTGATCTGCATTTGAATGCAATATAGTTGTGCAACCTCAGTGTGTCTGTGTCTCTCTGCTGACCAAACCAAAATCACATTATTCTAGTAACTTAGTTTGTTGCTGACTCACATGCTTTTGTATTAAGTTGGCGAGCCACTTGATTGCTGGCTGATGTATTATCACATATAATTAGCAAGTCACTTAATTATTGACCCACACACTACTCAAGAAAGTGGTCTGTTAATACTTGTACTAGTGGAGCAGTTGATGATTGCCTTTTGGTATAAATTTCTGAAAAAGCAGTCATTCAAGTTCTTTATTCCGACTTTTATTATTATGTTGCATAACTTCTTTACCTTCTCAGTCCAGACATTTTCAGGACTTGAATTGAATTATCCACTCTCTTTGTGCAAGAGAGAGCAATTTTGTTCAGATGGAGAATCTTTCCATATTCCTTAACCTTGTTTTCTCACAATCAGCTAAGATACTCGTGATACCCAAGGAAAGTGCTTTCATGATCAAGGACAATTGATTTAGCATTAGGTTTATTGTCATCTGTATTCAAGTACAGGGATGAATGAGTGCAGCGAATACTGTACAAAGTTGCCATTCCTAGTACCATCTTAGGTACAAAGATACCTAGGTGCAAAATCTTGGATATAAATTAGAAAAATTAAGATATAAAATTAAAAGATCTGTATTACAATCCTTCTAAAGATTGATACAATTAAAAATAGGACAGGAGAATGAGGGAACAGTGTGGAAACAAGGTGGAAAGTACATCGTCAAAAAACATTCATTGTTAAATAACTTTTTAAAGACTAAAAAATGGCATTAAATTGACTTTTGATATTACTATTATACATCCATATTTATGTCAATGGGTATCTAGGTATCAAGCTGCCACAGGAATTGAAATTCTGTGGAGAGTTTGGGAACAAACTTGATCTTTGCAAGTAGCATGAAATGCATTCTTAGCAAATCGGCGGCTAATTTTAGATCACGCTCCATGGCAAAGGAAATTGGGTGTATTGTAAAATAAGTAGCTGCTTTGCTTCACATGTGTGTTGTAATTATTTTGGAAAATCATTTTCATCCCCAGAACATTCGCCCATAAACAGGAACATATTCCGATAATGTACTGAAATTAGGACTATCTATGAAACCCTGAAGCATGTATAAGATGACCTGCATCACTCCCAATTCCCTTCCCTGCACCCCCATCCCCCAACCAAACAACTAATGAAATCATACAAAAGGTAGAAGAGAAAACCAGGGGTGAAATCAAAAGCCATATTTGAGTGATCAACAAGAACATGGGAGTGCACTTCTAGAAACTGCCAAGGGTGGTATAGTGGCTCAGTGGTTAGCTCTGCTGCCTCACAGCACCAGGTACCTGGGTTCAATTCCCACCTCAGGTGACTGCTTGTGTGGAGTTTGTACATTCTCCCTGTGTCTGCACGGGCCCCCTCTGGGTGCTCCAGTTTCCTCCCACTGTCCAAAGATGTGCAGGTCAGGTGAATTGGCCATGCTAAACTACCCATAGTGTTAGGGACATTAGTCATGTGTAAATATAGGGTAGGGGAATAGGTCTGGGTTGGTTACTCTTTGGAGGGATGGTGTGGACTTGTTGGGCCAAAGGACCTGTTTCCATACTGTAGGTAATCTAATCTCTTAATTTAACCCCTACAAACTCAGTCCCTTCAACAAAAATGCACAAGCTATAGCAATGGACACAGCAAACACACACAATTAGAGCACAGAGCATCAGTTCATTCTCAGTTCACAAACTTCAGGTCACATAAGTGCCCTAACTTCCATATCTGACCCAAGAAAACAAATTTTCAAATCACAATTATCAGACCTTGATGAGAAATTAAAGAGCTACCTGACGTCACATAAGACAAAACAACTATGCTCAGCAATCTGTAGCCAAACCATCAATGAGATATAGTAACAGATCTTTTCAAAACAATTGAATTCATTTTGGAAAGAAAAATACTTTAAACATCTCATTGAAAGTATATCCACTGTTGGACCATGTGATGGTGCTGTCTCTTCACTCATGCAGCATAGTCAGCGCTATGCTGAAACTGAGCGATTGTCAATGCTGTACTAATACACCATGCCCATTTATATATGAATCCTAACTGTTCTCAGCAAAAATATTTAGCCTTTATTAATGAAATTGCAACACACATTATTGTACAGAAATCTGTGATATTTGAAAATAATGATATAACCGATAGCTAAATGTCACAGTTTATAAAGGGTTGGGTAATTCTGAAGAAGGGGTAGCCAGCGTAAACTCTATGCCCACCCAACATCTATAATATGCAAGTTCCAGCAGAGACTATCAGGAAAAGAGCCATGCACCAAAGGCCATTCAGGTCATTAATAACAATTTCCCTAATTGTCCAGGCTGGGATCTGTCATTACAGCATCAAAGAGGGAATAAACCCCGAACCTTGTGTATCTATAATGGAGAATTGTAGAAAAAGGTGGAAAGATAACCACATGAATCTGCTAGCTTTGTGCAATATTTCCATAATGGAGGAAGGCTTGGGGATGAAATTGATTTTTGCAAGCTGCATGAAATGCATTCTTAGCAAATTGGCAGCTAATTCTCGACCATGCTCCATGGCAAAGGAAATTGGGTGCTCTTTAACAAGGGTAGCTGCTTCATTTTGACTGTATTTCATACCATTACATCCACAGAATAGATCCCCATGTGATTTTATTTATTAAGAAACATACTCCATTAATTGAAGATGGTAATAGTAGTTGTCACAACCTAATCGTTTGAAGCCCAGGTTATTTTACTGATCTTACTTACATCCTGCCAGAAAGCAAGAAAGAAAGAGCTTTGATTTCTCTATCAATATTTTCAAGATGTTTCAAAGTATTTTACAATTACTTACTTTGCATTTACATAGGGAAACATAGCAACAAGAACCTTGGGCAAAACAAATTTTCATAAAGAACATTTGAAAATTAACAATTTGTTGCACTGATATTGTTTGAGGGATAGATATTCGTAAGGGCATCAGAGAAAATTTCCCTGTTCAGCCTTAAAATGTGCCATGGGATGTTTGATAGCCATCGGTAAGGTCAAATGGGGTTTCAGTTTAACCTTTCATTCAAAAGACCTCTGACAATGCAGTACTTTTTCAGCCCTGGATTGCTAGTCTAGATTATGTGCTTAAGTGTCAGAATGGGTTTTGAGCCCATAACTTTGCACCTCTGGAGTGAAATCTGCATGATCCAACTTTGATCACTGACAAAAATGTAAGTTGTGAGCTACCACGGGGACTTGCAGGTGAGAAGGTGGGTGGAGCCCAGGCAGCAGAGGCTGAAAGTTTCCTTGTTGATTCTTGTCCCTCTGGGCCCCACTAAAAAATGTTTAACACTATTACCTTTCTGGGGCCTCCTCTGTCTACGTAGCAGCTTTCCCTTAGTGTGATAGTTGTGTCAAGTATTAAAGGCATTTGTGATCGATACCTCTTAGTGAGATTTAATTGCTACAACCTTTTTTTTAGAAAAGGAAAGCAATGTATTTACACTAACATTGGAATTATCATTTGCTACATCTGGTGTCAAGTCAGTGGGGAGCAAAATATCTAGTTAGCATGACTTGGAATGCCCACTCTGCCCACACTCTGCATGCTAATATGTTTACACTTTTTACTTCCATTGCTTAAAATAATATTCACATTTCAGACAGGAATCTATTTACTTCTAACAAAACTGGCACGAAAGCTAATACCACCCACTCAAAGGAACATCACAACCCTGGGTTATATCCAAAGTTGGAGAATTTCGATCTCTCAATTTCTTTTTAATGAAGCTTATGTGTGAGGCAGCTAAAGCAGTGACAATGACAGTTGAAGATTTATATGCACAAGAAAACAAAGCTTCCTACATTGCATCTTGTCTTGTAAAGACGTTATTTGCTTGCTTGACAATTCATTTTACATGACAAGCACTGGGTTTTCCTTTATGTTGAGTGCCATCCCAAATGAAAATGGTGTATTTCTGTTATGACTGTTTTTCCATACTACAGTTTAAAACGATGCGGGTTTAAAAATATGGATAATGTCCTGGCAAAACTGCAGGCTGATGCAATTCAGCTATTGTTTGGTATGTCTGGAGGGGGTTTTATGCCCATCATATTAAAATAAAGTTGAATTCTCACAACGCATATTATATCTAACAGGAAAGTAAATACAGCCTCTAAACTCAATCAAAAACAACACTGGGCTATCTCAAATTTCCCTCTGGTTTTGTCCAATGCAACCCAGTTTACACATGGGGGAATTCTGTGAATGAGTTTGAATCAGCAGTTTTCAGCATTTCCTGTGTTAGGACTTTTTTTAATCACTCACAAAGTAAAGCAACAGCTACATCAACCACATAGAAACACTTCTTATAGCATCACAATGGGGATCCCCTGTGCCAGTGACAGACATCTGTTAATGCAACTCATAAATAAATTGAAGAAAAATATTCAACCAAACATTTTCTGTAGAAGTAGCTTTTACAGATTTCACGACTCAGAAAATACAAATATACAGGAAATATATAAGAATGTAGTTCATAAAATTAATTTAAAAGTTTTATTAGTCTAGCATTGCCTAATTTTATTTTCCTTAACTTTCCTTTCTTTAAGTTCTTTACAAATCCAATACTTATGTAGAAAAGCCACAAAGTATTTTGTTATTTTCTATTAATCTTATGGTCTGACAAAAAGTAGCCAATGTGTCCTTGTCAAAAGCCACCATGTCAACAGTTGCACAGGATGCTACGTTCAACTATAAACAAGAAGAAACCCGTGGGTATGCATTGGATGCACAGGTGAGAGATGATAAATTAACATGTTGACATGTACAACTATTCACTGGTTACACTTTGGCATGAAAGTCATGTGGTTTTAAAAAGTCACGAGGGAAAAAAATCAAAATCACTAGGCCAGTTATATTAAAAGTTTTCTGTTAATAGGTAATGGTTTGGGTATTTGTAACGATGTAACCTATGTAAAATAACACAAAGCACAATTTAACAATTAGGCAAGCTGTTATGAAGTCAGTTTCAAAAGATTCTGTCGCACTGCTGTGGCAATGAGTAAATTATTTGACTTACCACCTCTTACCTTAATGTTAACATTGCAAAACATCACCATATACTGAATGTGTTGTTTGACTATTTCAAATAATGATCAGAATTTTCAATTTGTAATGGCAATTACAAAGGTTCCAATTGGAAGCTCAAAAGTAGTTTACTCCTCGTGAGTGCAATTAGCTCAATATGTAACCAATAAGTTTCCCAGATAGTTGGCTGTGTCTGACTAGCTAGAAGCTGTGCAGACCTAAAACATAGCTCTAATAACTGTTTCACTATAATGAAAGCACAGGTCTCAAACAATAGTGTAGTTTAGGGCATTATGTGGAGGTGCCGGAGTTGGGCTGTGGTGGATAAAACAAGCAAACAGAACGCTGCTCCTTTGTCAGGTAGCTAGTGGGGCAGGATTGTAAGACACAGAATTTATAGTAAAAGATGAAAGTGTCATACAATTGATGTGGTGAATTGAATAAACCTAGATTGCTGTTAGGTCTTAATCACTTAGAATGGGTTGCAGGTTTCAATTCATTATTTTGTAAATCCCAGAACTTCTTTCAAGTCACATTCCTGAGGTAACTTTAGGTTTTATAAAAATAAGGTGACATCTCAGCTCAGACAGTGCATTAAAGGTGTGAGGTTAGAGTCTGTTCGTATTCTAATATTGAGTCAAACTGTTAATATTTCCAAAGTTTACATATGAATGAATCAAAATTTGCAACGCATTCTAAATGATTAAAGATCTAACAGTTTGTTCAATACCTCACATCAGTTGTATGACACGATCTTTTACTATAAATACTATTATCCTGCCCCACTAGCTACCTGGCAAAGGAACAGCGCTCTAAAAGCTTGTACTACCAAAGAAACCTGTTGGACTTTAACCCGGTGTTGCATGACTTTTAACTTAGTATAGGGCAACAATGCAGTAAGTATGTGGAACTGAGATTAATGCAGTTTCACCATGGTGGTGATCTTGGAATAGCAAAAACAAGCACTCTGTTTAGGTGAACATGTGCACAGGAAAAGTCAGTTTGCAATCAAAATCACATTCTGACTGCCTCTTGACTGCTTCCATAACCTCTTCGGGGACGTATCAGGGAAGCAGATTGTCCTATATACTGGATATTTGAAGGATCTGTCCAAGTTGGTGTTTTCATTCAGTGTATCTTTGAGAAATATATCTCTTGCATTTTCTTTTCCTTCTCTAACTGTTTGGCCTGTGTTTTAAGGATAAAATCCTGTGAGCTTAGAAATTCTCCCCATCTTTATCTTAAATGGATACCCCCCTTCCTCAGAGATTATGCCCTCTTGACCAAGACACTCCCTCAAGGGACAACAACCTTTCCGTATCTGCTCTTCAATGCCCCTTAAGAATCTTATATGTTTCAAAAGACCTCCTCTCATTTTTCTAAGCTTCAATTAGTACAGGCCCAACCTACTCAACATCGCCTTATAAAAAAAACTTCATACTTGGTAACAAGCTGATGAACCTTCTCTTGACTGCCTGCAATGTCAGCCTATCTTTTAATAAATAAGGGAAGTAAAACTGTTCACAGTATTCTAGGTGTATGTGACAAGTCCCTTGTACTGTTTTGACAATACCACGTTTCTTTTTCTCCATTACCTCTGAAGTCAAAGACAACCTTCCAATTGCTTTCCCTATTACACACAGAACATGAATGTTAGCTTTTTGTGATTTACACATGAGAACTCCAAAGTCCCTCTGTTTTGCAGCTTTTTCCAGTCTCACTCCAATTAAATAATATTCAGCTCTTCTATTCTTTCTGCCAAAGTGTATGACCTCACATTTTCCCACATTATATTCCATCTGCATGTTTTTGTCCATTCACTTAATTTGTCTATATCCCTTCACAGACAGTTTGTCATCATTCTTATCATTTACCTTCCCACTTATTTGTATGTCTTCTACATTTTTTTTCAATAAGGCATTGATTTCTGTTATTAATATATGTTGCAAATAATTATGACTCTAGCTCTGATGACTCTGGCCTTCCAACAGATAAAGGTTGCCAAAATGAAAATGACCTCTTTCGCCTAACTCCCTGTCTCCTATTACTTAGCCAATCTCTATCCATGCTAATAAACTCCCCACAATACCATTGGCTCACCTGATTAAGTTGCATTATATGCCATACCTTATTGAATGTAGCAATACCTTTAGTGACCTCCATGGTTAAGGATTCAAGTCAGAGATGGCTTTGAGGATCTGTCAAAGGGGAAATAAAAGATTTCCTGACCTGTAACTGCTGGAACAGCTGCCAGACACAAGCCATGCTAATTTCTTCAGTCTATGTTGATGTTTTGCATAAAGGTTTGTGAGTATTCAAAGCCTGTGAACATATACCAACTTGTTGCTTTGATGTGCCATACAGATTAGTTATCCTTGTTTTTCAGTTATAGCCACTTGCAGTAAATTTCTAGTTCATAAACTTTTGTTAGTTATTATTTTGCTACTCAGCAAATATCATGGGATTGCTTACCCCAACGTTACATTGCTAACTTGGGACCTCCACAATCTTTCCCAATACTTATCTAGCCATAAAACATGAAGTCAGTTCATCTGCACATCTCCTGGGATTTAAGTCCGACAACTCTTGTATAATTCATAAATAGTGCACAGGGAAATCTGTTGAAAAATAAAATGGATTGGTGTGGCACTGTGAGTCTGTTTTATGCTGTCACCAAAGAATAATGTCATTGCCAATTCCATGCTGGGAGGTAACTGCAATAGATTGGCTTTTAAAATTTCCATAAACATTTATTGTTTTGTTCTTATGTATCAGTGTTAGGAATATGGGTTTCTTTAAAAGCCAACCAGCACAAATCCAGAGTTGATTGAGATAAAGTGATGCTCAAATAAATTTCATTTAAGAGCTGGCTTTGGCTACCCCAGGACTTGGTTAGAAGCATCTCCATCTCAAAATCATGAGCTTTCAGGTTCAAATCCCACTCCAGGGCTTATGTACTACACTCAGAGCTGACACTGCAATACTGACAGTGGACTGCACCATCAGAGATGCTGTCTTTTGGATGTTATTAAATAGAAGTCCCATTCACCTGTTATCAAAGATGTTAAAGTTCCCATTAAACTATTCCAAAACATAGCAAAGGGGTTATTCTTGATGTCCTGGTCAATATTATACCTCAACCAATAACACAACAAAATAAAAAAGTTGGCTTTGTCCAAACCCATTTTGATTTAGTCCTGTCCCTAACTCTCCTGCATCAATGATGGTTGGTATTGCCCTTTATCGGCTTTGTGTCTAAATTAATCAATTAGAAAACATGAATGATTTACTGATGGTTGTTAGTAGGTGATAAAAAAAACCTTGGGTGAAACGGTGATTTGAAAACAAATGTGTGGAAGGGCACTTGTGGATATAAAGAGAAAAAAGAGCTGGCTTTCTTGTGGGTTTTCGTAGTGGTGTGGCAATGTCCCTACCTCTAGGTTAGGAGGTCTTGGTTCAGGTTCTATCTGCTCCAGATGGGTATCATCTCAGCTTGGTTATGTAGAAGATTTGGAGTGATTCTTTTTTAAAAAAGCTTAAAAAGAATTCTTCCCCATTGAGGAATTGGCTTTCAGAGAGGGATAAGGTTCAGACAGACAAGTTGAAATCTAATGTTTGTGCCAGGTACAGCTTAACAAAAAAAACGTATATCTCTGAAAGTCTTTTGCTGCCTGATTCAACCTGTGGCCATCAGTATATTAAACACAGTGGCAGAGGATTAAGCATGATCTCTTCAAGTGGGAAAATGGAGAAAGCTGAAGGTAAATCTTTTTCTGATAGAAGGAAATCTCCTGGTGGCCTTTTAAAATGAATTGGCTGAGTCACGCTGCAGAATCACAAATCATGATTATCCGCTAGTGTTTTCAGAATTTGATCCATGTGAAGTGGAAATGTAGACCAAGGTCACTTCTTTAATCAAGAAGAAGCAAGTTATGGGTTTAATTCTACCTTTACCAGGAAGAAGAAAAGTCAGAAATAAAATATTTTTGGAACTCAATGAAACTGGTTACCAAAGAAGAATTGCAATGCCTCATATAATTTATGGACAGTGTTTCCAAAATGGATAACCTATTGGAAGCCTATGAGGCAAAGTCAACATTTAATAACTTTAAAGAGATGGAAAAGTACATCATAGAGTTTGAGAAGTTACAGAGAAGACTAAAGAAATTTAATTGAAAACTTTCAGAGTCTATGCTGGTATTTGCACCATTAGATTGCATACAAATCTTGCACATCAATAAGCTTTTGGTTTTGCCACGTGTTCATTTTATGATGATGACTCGCTTTTTGAACAAATGGTTGGTGCTCTAAAAAAATTCAGGGAAATGATCATTTCCAGTTACCTTCTCAGGGAGTTCTGCAAATATACAGAGAATGGACAACTCTATAATAACTGACCCTCAACATCTAGGGGCCTTAGTAGCAAGCACCTGTATAAGGATAGAATTGCTGACACACATTTTGAAGGGGGAGTGTAATAATTCTTTGAATCAAATGAAAATGGAGGTTGGAGTGACAGAAAACAACAAACAAATCCCAGAAATTCATAAGAGATAACTAATTGGCGTTTTCAGTGCAATGCTATGTATGACTGAGTCAGCAATTGTCCAAGGATCCATGGATTTGAAGCGACTGATGAAACAGATGGTTCTGAGGGTGAATATGATAAGCATGAACAGCAAGAAAATATTGTTAATGGGTGAAGACTTATGTCAGCTCATGTGTATCTTAGTTGCTGAATCATTCCATTGTCCTGTACTAGATGGCAGCTGTATCTCAACAGAGTGCTGCATTGATCGGCTCAACTGCTATCTGGAAACTCAGGGCAAGCAGAAAAAAAATTGTCAAAGAATAGGAAAGCTCCACCTGCTTTCAATTCAGGCATGATGATCCATTGCCATCTTTAAAGAGAATGGTTCTTCATGTGAAATTGAAGGAGTGAGTCATTTCGTAAGCACTGATATCATTCAGAGTGTCATACCACTACTTGTGAGTAAAGAAAAAAGCAAACATGCATTTGGACATGGAGAAGGATAAAGCATTTGTATTTGGTAAAGTGCTAAATTTGCAATTCATGTGGTATGGACATTATTGTATCCCTTTGAGGACAATGGACGCTTCTCATGAAAGTTCCAAGAAGTGCTATTTACTACTGTAGCTAGGAATTTGGCTTACATACAGAGGATTATATGGACACCTGACTTTAAATATTCCTTTATCCCAGAAATTCAATTAGTAGTAGCCATGAATCTGAAGATCTACAATAAAGATGAGAATATTTATCCAATACATTTTGAAGACATGATGGTCATGTTAATCATATACTTGGTGATAAGCAACAATGACAAATGGGCTACAATGTAAAAAAATCATGGAAAAGTTGATCAGCACAGGCCTGGGGTCATCAATAAAATGCTTAAGGAAGAATGAAGGCGAATTTGCAAATGACATATTTTGGGAATTCGAATGTACTGCTGCAGGAGGATCATTCAGCAACGGCTTATGTTTAACAAACCATGCAACCATTGACAAATTGTTGCACAAAATACTGGCAGATCTGACATTTAATAAACATTATGAACTTCATCATGGTCATACAGCTGGAACACTTATTGAAAGTTGGATACTTCGATTTCATGAAAGTAGCATTAAATATTGGGCATTTTACCTGATGAGATGGACTTTGGGATTTCTGTACAGACAGCAGTTTATGACATGTCTGAACTGATCTGTTTTGCCCCAGAATGAAGGTCATCTCAAACAGTGAAGTAGGGCTTATTCATTTCACTGACAAGATTATAGTTCTTCACTACAAGGAGTCAATCCATTTTAAATGGAAAGCCAACAGCTTGCTGTTATTTGGGAGGAACTGATGTGATAGAGATAGAGATACCCTCCCTCCATTTTAATTCAGTGCACCAAGCGGGAACCTTCCAGACCTACAATACTTCAATCCCATCTTGAGGAATAATTAGAAATGACACCATTTTTAAACTTTTAAAATCATCTCCAAGTGCATGTTCAATCTTTAGGAATCATCTGTTCATCTGTGTGTATGTGCACTTGTCTGAATGGGGAGTGGATTTTTATTGTCTACATTTCCTGACGTTGTGACAAATAAAGATTGATTTTGATTTACAGTCACAGCAATCAAAGGGTTGGGATTTTAAAATAATACATCTTGTTGCAGTTAGCCAAAAGGTGCGATAAAGGGTAAAAGTATTTCTTTTCTCACTTTCTATAATCATCTAAAGTCCCAGTACAAAAACAAAATACTGCATATGTTATAAATTCTGAACTAGAAACAGAAAATGTTGGAAATACTCAGCAGGTCAAGAGGTGTCTGAAAAAAATAAGCAAAGCTAATGAGTATAATTTTTATGTCTGACACTGAGTGGAGGCTGTCCAAAAAGCAGGAGGAAGTTCTGCTTATTGGACGGTCAGGTTTTTCCACATGATTATATTCTTTCAAATGAATTATAAGTTCATGCCTGGTAAAATGCCAAATTTTAGTGGCTCGTAGGTAGGAGGCTCTGAAATCCACTGAGACTTCATGAATCACATTTCTAAGGCAACTAAACATCACTTCAATCTCCACAACCCAGGATTATCAGTGGATTGAGATCCACTGCAGACTCATCACTTCCACCATTCTCTGGAGATTTTGGAAACACGACAAAGGATTGTCCCTGGCATTAGCGATGCCTCCCTCGGAGTGTTCTATACAAGGGTTCACTAAGGAAGGGGAATGCTAATTGCTGGGGATGACAAGAAGAGGCCATTCTGGGTGATCTATTAAAGGTGGCTGCCAGTGGCAATCAGAGCAAGACTGGATATTGTCTGCAAGCAGACAAATTATTGTTTAAGCACTGTCAGGATAAATGCCACTTTTGCCTCAACAATTCATGACTCCATCAGTCTGAGTTAGCACTGCAGGCTTGCCACTGCACAGGACTATCACACACAACATTGGGTGCTTGGCATCTCCATCAGGTGTTTCATATGCAATCAATCTCTGTCACTTTTTTGCACCTACTCATATTATACCACTTGCACTATATCATGACAGTGCTACTGCTTCCCTCCCATCTGCCAGGATTCACACATAGAACAGAATAAGAGCTATAACACTCGGTAGCTAATGCACAACCAGCTCATTGACCTTTCACTGCAACCACAAGAACATACACCTCATGTTGCTTCTCAATAAAGGCTTGCTTGGGGTAAGGATGCCACCATGAAATGTGGCTGCGGGATGAACATCCCATGCAAGTATTCGGCATAAATAACAGATAAAGCTTTATTGAATTGAATCAGCTCTGAATCTTTGACCAGAGTTAACCACCTTTCATTCAGAATACTTTAACTCTTAACTTCACTGATATCTTCCTGAAGGTAATACAAACAGTGGATCACAGCTGTCAGCTTGCACGTGGTTGCATCTACCAACGTAGACAATGCATTCATGTGCTGCAGCTAATGTCCCATAATACACCACTCTTTCTGCAAGAAGAAGAGTGCACAACCAGTATGAGCATGCAAGGCCAATGGAGGCAATGCCTGTATTAAGGGTCCTTGCCTCTATTAAGGAGCAGGCCTTTGAGCTGGCAGGTGAGCGAGCATGTGGATTGTGCCTTTGATGACTGGGAGATGGATGTGACCAGCCATCTGGTGGAAGTTCCTTCAAGCAGCTGCACCCTGCTGCACAACATGTAGCACTCTCTTAATGAAACCTGGGGCTGTGGTGGTGCCTCATGATACAAACAGATTTTTATCTTTCAATCTGCAGCGTTTAAATCACAGACTCAAGCAAGAGCCAGACAAGGCAGACCTCATTCACCAGTCTCACTCTCCCTGCTCCACAGAGTATACCTCTGTGGAGAAATACCTTCGACCCTCAGCAGAAATACTGTCATGGCATTCCATTTCACCCTTGTCCAATGCAAAGGCATTCACCTTCGTTAGTAATGTATCTAGAGAAAGCTCAGAATCACGAGCACAGCAATGATTTGGCTCGTCATCTAGAAGAGGAAGAAATGGATGAGGTTTCTGACACTCAGCCCTGATGAGCTTCATCCAGAAGATAAGCCTCTGAACTGGGCACACAGTGAAATCATAACTGAACTGCAACTGTGCAAACATCACATGTGGTTGAAGTTTATGGATCAAACTATGGATGATCCAAGAAAAGAGCTCTAAAAATTGTGTTTGGTATTTGCATTGAAGGATTTTGCAGTATTATACTAGTTGTTCAATCAAATGGATATTTGAATTATCAACAGTTGATTCAATTTCAAGTCAATTTCTCCTCAAATACAGTGATCTGCAGCGATGTCTGAGTAGTCAATCGAGGGTGCGGATGAGAAGGCTCACTGCAGATAAATTTTATTTAAGGAAAAGTTGGATTATTATTTAAGTGCTTTATGCTGTAAATATGGTATAAAGTATATATCCCCTGCATTACATTTCTCTTATCTAGTGTGTGTTTTAGCACTGATGTTGTGGATCTCTCAATTATCCGGAAGATTTGATCAATAGGCACACTCCTAGTCCCATTGGTACCAGATAATAAAAGGTTTACTGTACATCTATTTGAGATGAGCTTTTATCTTTTGAAAAAGGAGGATGTTGTGTTATCTCATGGTCAGTATGTCAATATAGCTTTAAAAGACATGCTGAAGATATCATCACAGTTTCTGAGTGTGTGACCCAAGAGTCTGGAAAGCTCATTCACCAACTTAACTGGGATCACTTAACACACTATAGACAGCCTGCTGCTCAGTTGTAATCTAATAATTTAATTCTAGCTCTGGCACTGATACACATATGAATGCAAAATTAGTACATAATAGCTAATTGTCATAAAAACCTGTAATATTCTTTCATACCACGATATCCACACTCAATTTCCAATGTTACAGGTGAGAACTTCAGGAAATACCCTGTGGTAACACAATCTCATCAACCTGGTGATGAATTTACTCCCTCGTAAAGGAGCCAGTCAACGTCTTGCTTTCCCCAGCTGGTGAGTTGCCCTCAGAGTGCCAGTTTGCCACTAGTATCATGGAAATGAGACCAAGGATTGACAAATGGCTCAATGACCATGGCATGAAAAGTGATTGGGAGGTTGGTGCTTTCTAACCATTGACAATCAATTGCTCACTTAACCTGAAAATCAGCACTGACATCTGTGTAAGTGAGGAACAGGCAGCATTGTACAAGTCTACTTTACTAAAATAGTGCATTGAATCAGTATTGCATTGCTGTTGAAGTACCTTGTTTATATCTTGATTTGTTTAGACTTGTTCATTTTATGTCTTCTAACATGTTGAGCAGTGCCGTCTGATGCTATGGAGAATTTTCAGCCACATGCTTATAAGTGATTAATTTGAACTAGTTCTTTGGAAGTACGAATTGTAGGATGATGAGGAACATGCCAGAAAGGAAAGATTCATGAGGTACCATTACAGTCATTTCTACCCATGAGCAGTATGTGCATCGGTTAACTTATTTGGCTGGATGGCTGGGTTCTGATGCAGAATGATACGAGCAGTGTGGGTTCAATTCCTGTACTGGCTGAGGTTACCATTAAGGTCTCTCCTTCTCAGTGTTTCCCCTTGTCTGATGCATGGTAGCCCTCAGGTTAAAGCACCACTAGTCATCTCTCTCTTGAATGAGAGAGCAGTCCTTTGGTCTCATAAAACAATGGTGATGCACACCATCTATAAACCATAGGGACTATATCTCAACCCCTTCAAAAGTCAAAGCATCAAATCTTTTATGAAGAAAGGAGATGAAACACAGGTTCTTCAAACTTCACCAGAAATTCAGCACTGGCAAGGATAGTTGATGCTCGTGCCACACTTAAATTCTGTTCAAGAATTTCTCTCAGGTCTTGTTTGAATGTTATTAGAAAATCAATAGCCAAGAAGCAAGGGATTCCACACTTGGAGTTTTTGGCTTCCCTGACTAAGAAAGGATGTAGTTGCCACAAAGAGAGTGCAGTTGTGGTTCAGAATGCTAATAAGAGGTTTGGAAGGACTTGTACAAAAGGAGTTTAGTTCAATTGGGCTTGTATTCACTAACAAATGGAACAATGACAGGGGTTCTGATTGAAATCTATAAAGTTCTAACAGAGCTGGACAGACTAGATGCAACAGATTAGCTGTTTTCCTGGATGTGAGTCTAGAACCACAGGTCACAGTCTCAGGATATAGGACAGACCATTTAGGATTGAAATGAGGAAACCTGCCTTCACTTAAAGGTAGTGAAACTGAGAAATTCTCTGCCACAGAAAACAGTAGAGTCCAAATCATTGAATTTATTCAAGACATAGAGAGGTGCATTTTTAGACTTTAAAGGCCGAAAGGGGTACGGGGAGAAAGCATGAATATAGTATTGAGATTGAGGATCGGCCATGATCATGTTGTACAACACCCAGGTTATAGTCAAACAGGTTTATTTGGAAGCAATGCTCTGAAAGCTAGTACTTCCAAGTAAACCTGTTGATTTACAACCTGATGTTGTGTGATTTTTAACTTTGTCTACCCCACCTCCAACTCATCATCATATTGTATAATGAGGTAGGCTCAAAGAGGTGAATGGCGTATTTCTGCTTCTATTTTCCGTTACATTGCTGGTTTACATAAGCAGCCCAAGGTAACTCCTTTCCCATGGCCCTCTGAAGTACAATAGGTGTTTCATTTGTTGATTCCTGTGATGGTATTGTTGTAAAAACAACCCTGTTACAACAATGCTCAGTTGAGACTGTATTTATAAACGAGCTGTGGAATTTTGGCTGTCTTGTATTTTGAGAAACCTTATACCTCCTTACGGTTGCACAACCTGCCATTTCTTCACCTGTTGTTCATGACAAAACAGTTGAATTAACCTCCTTCTGTGAACAATCCATCTAGAAATTTAATATGCTATGCCAGCTAGAATGCATAAAATGTCAACATGTTAGTGATATGTGAGGCACAACCTAAGGTTGGGATGTTGGGATCTGTTCACAGGTCATATTGAAGAATTTGGATAACTCACGGCCTTGTGAAGGGTTATCACCTCAGACCTATTCCAGGGAAAACTGAATAAAGGTTTTACTTTGCATATTCTGAAGTCGTGGTTCAGTGGATTTGTCTCATATGCCCCCTGTTCCTTTTATTGTCTTCTTTGGTTATTCCCAGAGAATGAAACATTATGGCATCTTTAGAAGGGCTTTGAGGCCAAAAATAGAAGTAGGCAAATTGTCAAAATGATATGAAGAAAATCAGATCCAAAATCAGGATTGTAGAAGACATGTTGTGATGTCTTTTTTATGAATGCACTACTGTGCAATCAATCATAATGCTACCCTACTGTTAGCACATGAAAATACTTCTCTTTTAACAACTTTAAGGTGAAAGCACAATGAATCAAATATAGCTTTAGCCATTGTAACTCACTTCTGTAGTAACCCACTTACATGGTAACCAATAAATCTATTGAGATAAGCATTCTCCTGCATCACCATGGATAGTAATCAGTCCAAGTAGATTACTTACACATTATAGATCCCATTGAAAATTAGGTACTGTGTATGTGTAAACGGGTGATTAGTTTCTTGCTGTAGATCCCAATACTTGCAATCAGCATATTTAATTCAAAAGGCTACAGGAAATTACACACTATCATAATAAATGTATAATTCAAGGAAAATAATGTTTTCAAGCAAAACTCCTGTACTCATGACATTAGCAATATTCACAAGATGTTTAAAAAGAATAGTTCTGAATGGCAATTCTGGTGATTTCATAACTGAGTTTTGTTTGACGTATAGTTTTACTGCTTGTGAATAAACAATGTTAGCAAAAACAGTACAATATAAATTTTTAAAAAATTAAACATACTTGCAAAAAGGTTTGAAAGACATCGGTTTATGAGGATGAAGGAAATATTTTGTTAGAAAAAGATATTCAAAATGGCATAAATTTCTTTTTTTAGCTAACTTTATGTCTTTAATCTGTCATTTGAGTGCTGCTGTTTGAATTGCTCGAGGAAAGCTTAGAACAACAATCTAGCAAATACACTTGTTGTAACTTAACAATTCAGCTTTCTTTCCCATGCTAGCTTTCAATGCATTTGTGTTAACACAAAATTAGATAAATGGTGAACTTTGAACAGTGAGCCTCAGGTTTACCACAAACTCATGTTGTGGGTTGACAGGAAATCCACAGTTCCAGTCTAATCCACCCAGCTCCTGATAGCTCCCTCAGGCAGAAATCCTGTGACTTGTTTTAATCTTGTGATATCTGTAGTCAGGTGCACCAACTGACCCAACAGCAAAGTTATGCAATATGCTAGGATGAACAGCAAAGTTAGTTGTTAAGGTAAAGCAGTTTTGACAAAACAGACTGAGCATGATTTTCAGTCCCTGTCGATTCTGCGATTAGAGTTGGACAGTTGAAATGTAGAAACCAGGAACAGGAGTAGGCCATTCAACCTTTCATGCCTGCTCCACCATTTAATAGAATCATGTCTGATCCTTTATCTCAGTGCCATACTCCTGCTATGTCTCCATACGCTTTCTTGCCTTTAATATCTAAAATATTATCAATCTCTTTCTTAAATATATTCATGATCCAGACCACTCTCTGAGTGAAATATTTCCTCACCTCCATTTTAATGGCCTACCCCATATCCTGAGACTGTGATCCTCGGTTCTAGACTCCTCAGCCAGGGGAAAGATTCTCCCTACATCTAGCCTACCTAATTCTGTCAGAATTTTATATATTTCAATGAGATTCCCTCTCATTCTTCTGAACTTTACTGAATAGAGGCTCAGTCAAACGAATCTCTCCATATGACAATTCTGCTGTCCCTGCTATCAGTCTAATGAACTTTTGCTTCACTCTTTCTGTGGCAAAAATACCACCTGTAGGGAGTAAGTGTAAAACTGCACACTATACTCCAAGGTGTGGTCTCACCAAGGCCCTGTATAACTGCAGTAAGTCGTTCCTACTCTGAATTCAAATCTTCTCACAATAAAGGACAACATGCCATTTACCTTCCTAGTTGCTTGCTGCACGTGCTTGTGCCTTTCATTGCCTGGTGTACAAGGTCACCTAGACACCTTAGTACGTTCACATTTCCGAATATATCTCCAGTTTTGTAATATTTTGCCTCTCTGGCTTTCACACTGAAGTGTATGACTTCACATTTATTTGTGTTGTACTGCATCTGCCATGTGTCTGCAAACACACTCAACTTGTTTCAATCACCCTGGAGTAACCTTGTATCCTCCTCAGAAAAATAGACCCTCCTCTAGCTGGCATACACCCCACCCCCGGACACTCCCCGGCCTTGATCCCAGCCTCTGAGCAATTTTTGCGGAAGTAGGAGGCAGCAGTGCTGCCTAACCACATTCCACATCTGGCTGGCATTTCTCATTATGAGCCACTTGAGGGCAATTGAAGGAGGCTGCTTGGGATCTCCCTATCAACAGAGAGTGGATGGGGCCAGTTTAAGTGCCAGGAGGTGGTTGGGGAACAGTAGTCTCAGCTAGACCAGAGCCTCTCCCTGGGTTTGCGGTCACAGGCCACTCTGTGGAAGGACATTCCACTCGCAGTCCCCACAGTGGAGGCCTAGCTGCATAAGCCATGTTGAGTTTAGACTTTTAGCAAGTTGAAGAGATGATGCTTCTGTCTTGAAGTACTCTTTCTTGCATTCCTTCAATCACAGCCTGTGGCTAGTTAAAAGCTGGGCAAGACACATGATTGATCCTCCAGCAATGGGAGCCAATTTGCTATCCTTATTTGGACAGTGAGCTCATCTCCAAAAGGTGTATATTTGCAAAGATCACTAAAAGTGATTGCTTTTCCATACGGTGTGTTTTCAGGCTCTGGAATCCTCTTTTTTTCCCATTACATCTGTCAGATCCTGTTCTAACTCTGAACATATCGACATTCTAAACATTAGAATATTGGTAGCTTTCTGCAGCTGAATCATGGGACATTGTATCATTAGACATTGTAAAACCATCCTAACTCATGGTGTGAATGGTCAGGAGCTTATTAGCCTCTGCAGTGGCACTGCTAGCTGAGACTGAAGCTTCAGGGAGAATTTACTTCCATGATGGATCACTCTTGAAGACAAGTTGGGTTGAAGGTCGTCAGGATCAGACAGGTGAGGCCAGGCAAATGGGAATGAAGAGGGCAGCCGAGAGGTGGAAAGTGTTATTGAGTCCAAACTTGCTATCCCAACAACTGCAGCCCTTGTTTCTGAAGCTGCCCTCTGTAGTCTATGGAGTGCCTATAAACAAACTCCTCAAAAACCCACTGGAAGGTCACGAAGTTTTGTCGCAATCTTACCACACGTTGATGGGGCCTCCTGATCCAGGCAGATACCTATCAAGGCAGGATATTATCTCGTTAGGTTTTTCAATTTGCCATCCTGCAGATGTTCAAAATTCTAACAGCCCTGTCTGGTAATATGCCATGGTGGCAAGGAAACATCCTGTTCTCTTCCTGATATTTTCCCCTACCATTCTGCCAGTTCTTCCATCTCGCAGTCTGTTCCGAAAAGGCCAGAAAATTAATCTGATAGAATTATGTCAGTTGTGGCAAGCTGCAAATGATCAACTTGCAAATTGATCCAAAATGATGGTTAAATTAAATTTCAGAATCTATACTGTAGGTTTCCAGTAACATGTGATCATTTTTATGTGATGGGAAAGATTAATTGTATTAGTCTTAGAAGTTTGGTTGGATTCAGATTTTTTCAGTCCAAGCTTGGGTACAATCTGCAATCATTTTCCACTCCCTATATTGGAATCAATGTCTTATTGTACTGTTCTTATGAACAATCTTGCCTTAGTTTCAATTCATTTGAAAGCATGTGGGAGATAGTGGTGAGGAGTCTTTTATTAGAGCTCATACTTCTTCAACCTGCCAATTTTTTATCTCATAATAATTTGTACATAGATCTGTTAAAATGTTTAGCACTGACAAGAACGTTTAATGTGACAATGACAGCAAGACATGGTATGGTGTGATATACTGTTGATATGTCAGTATCATGCTGTGATTCAAATATTAGCAAGTGTAACATAAGGATGAGACAATGGGTCATGTAACACTGAAGAATGCAACAAACGTTTGTTACAACACCATACATATATTAGAATCAAAGGCACTTGCGTGTTTGGGCTTAAGCTAAGCAATTCTGAAATAGTGCAATACACATCCCACAGCACACCGTACTGCATGAGAACAAAACTCAGTAAGATGGATACGGTGAGCTTTATACCATCATGTCACATGCCACGATACGGTGATAACATCATTAGCATGTCCCTTAAAGGTATATCACCCACCTGGTGCAGGACATAACACATCAGTGTTAAAGAAAAACTATTTCTTTCTTTTGCATGCAGAGATGTCACCATATTTTAGTGACTGGATGACTGGAAGAACTTAACTGTATTGATTCTCTCACGTGTTCTTGACAGCGTTATTCATAATCAATCCCACAACTGAATTAATGGTTTGCAAATAACTTCATATTATTGACCCTTTTATCGCTATCCCAAGTGAGTGACCTTTTTGCATCTGGGTTCAGCACATACACAATTCATATGAGCACTTCAACAGCTAGAGATAGGCCTATAAAAGCTCTGTAATTATGTGGTGGGGTGGGTTTCCATTGGATGATCCTGCTATCAATCTGGGTAGGGGAGTTAAAAAGCTTAGGAAGCTGTAATTTCGGTCTCGCATTTGAGTCATCAAAACTCTCTGAGAAACAAACTCAGACGTCCAATAGTAGAAGATGCAGCATGGGCCCCCTTATCTCCTCCTTCACACCCGAAGATCCTGAAGTCACCTTTTAAGTGATTTGCTATTTCTTTTAATCTCATCCATTGTATTCATTGCTCACTATGTGGCGTCCTCGACAATGAGATTGGTTTTGTGGCAAAAGTCTGCTCTGGGTACAAGAATGATCCCGATTTTCCCATTGCTTGCCATTTCAATACATCACATTGCTCTAAAGCTAATAATTCTGTTCTGGCTTGTTGCAGTGCTCCAGTGAAACACACACAAACTCGAGAAACAACACTTCATTTTCCATTTGGCACTTCACAGCCTTAACATTCAGTTCAACAACTTCAGAAAATTAACTCTGCTCCCTATTTTGATATCTCTCTGACCGGCATCTTGTTTCCATAGTTCTTGTGGCGTTATCCACACCCATTTCAATCTCACAATTTTTGACCTGGGCCAACTTGGACAATTTTTGTTGGCCAATCTGATTTAGGCTAAGTTAACTTCGAAAACAGTGTAAAAGGTGACAGAAAGTGCAAATGTTTGCATGCTGATCACATAATATCTTTTCACTTCAAATTGCAGTATTCTTTGCATTCATCTGGCTGGTTTTGCCTAGGTTGTGTTGGTATAAGTAAAAGAAATTGACCTGAGATTTGGAATTTAATTTTTTTTTACAAAAAGGCTATTGTCGTCACTTGTGTTAACTGCCTTTTTCCAGATTTTTATCTTTACGCACACACAATTCAAAAACAGAGCACTTTTTAATGTTCTACTACACACAGCAACAAATGGAAATTGCACCTTTTTTTAAACACTCATGTACTGATTAAAATTTAACTTACAATAGTGTCCTGCTGTTTCAGTGAAGTACAAGCTACAATTTGCAAGACAGAATGTTCCACGGAGTGATAGTGACTAATTTGGTAAGCCAAGAAGAAAAAATGTACTTGTTCACACTCCTGACCTTTTTTTTAATCAAAGAAAATGTTAATATTGATGCTAGTTAGACCATGGAAGTTGGATCATGCACGTCAAGAATTCTGTTTAATGGCTAACATAACACATGACTGCCATTGACAGCACTGTATCAACATAAAAGCATTTAGTGTGTCCTGCACAGAGAAAATAGAAAACTAGGCATTGCAGGTGACATAAATAAAAAGATTGAAAATTCCTTGCAGAGTACCAGCATTTTTCCACAAATAAAGCTTGAGAGAACATCAGTCAGTCTCTCAGAATGAAATAAAATAATTTCTCATGGGGAAAGCCTTCATTATTCTCATTGTCTAGTTTCTAGTCATTGATCAGAACTGTCAAAATTATGTCTTTATTCATAACATGCTTCAGGAAAATGACCCCAGCGTTCAAATCAAGATACTATATACCTTTAGTTACAACACTTTGATATATTTTCACTCCAGCTAATGATGCTTTGTTGTAATATTTCCAACACTACTGTCATGTAAAATAATGGGAAAACTTTTCTTCTGTGTGCAGCAAAATCATAAAGCTATTTAGAAATATTGTGTTCCTAATTATTTCCAGTTATTCAGCGTGGAGAAAATGGTCCCCTCTTACGTACATTGTAAGTTACTTATGACCACTCATCTATTTTAGTGATTGTTATCAGTGTTATATTGTGATCAATCATTTGGATAATAATGCCATTACCTTATAAGGTGTGGAACATTCCAAAATTAAACATAATGAAGATTCCTGCAATTCAAATTTGACCTCGAGTATACTGTTGCAAATAAGCCAGGTAAAAAATGAAACATTGTGATTTCTCTCCACATTTTCTTTGAACATTTTTAATGATCGTGTCAAAGTTATTATGATAAAATGGGCTCTTTGATTGGGTGGGAGTGGTTGAAGGTGAAAGTCATTTTAAAAAAAACCTCCCATGAGAAAAGCTTCACTTAAAGTTGGCAATCCTTACCCCCCTCTAAGGCAGATAACAGGTTGAAAGGAAATTCGCTGATATTGTGTAACTGAGTTGGAGCAGGCAGTCCAGAGCTTAACAGTTTGGACTAAAACTTACCTTTTTGGGCTATGTGTGAGTTGCATCAGGTTTTTGGTGGAAGTTTAGCTGTGTGACCTTGTTAAGATTTCTTCTCATACCTTACAAAAATCGGCCTATTCATGACCTACTCTGTCCCTTTGGTGCCCTCACGACCAATACTATCACTGTTTGACTACTCACCGTCCCCAAAACAATTCAGCATTCAGTGGATACCTGCTGAGACACCAGCATATTACCATTACCATCTCACAAAGACTGCTACGCACTCGGCCAAGCATCCCATGTTCACTCTCACCGACAACACAATAGCACAAGACATCCTAACACAACTCTGCACATACTTTTTTTTTATTTCAAAAATATACCTTATTCATAAAATATTTTGATGGTCTGTACAATTAGTGGTGCCATACATACATATACATTCCATTTCTTTACATACAGAGATCGGAATTAATCATTCTTATATACAGGTCCGTACATTTACCATCCATATATTTAGCTGAGGTGTCAGCGGAGCCCAAATGACTGAGTGGGCCCCTTGTTCATCTTTGGCAGGCAGATGTTACACGGTGGTCTTTCCACACCGCGCCTTGGCAGCAGCTGCCCCAAGCTTTAGCACGTCCCTCAACATGTAGTCCTGGACCTTGGAATGTGCCAGTCCGCAACACTCATTTGGGGTCAGCTCCTTCAGCTGGAAAATCAACAGGTTTCGGACAGACCAAAGAGTGTCTTTGACCGATTTGATGATCCTCCAGGCATAATTGATGTTCATCTCGGTGTGCGTCCCGGGGAACAGACCATAGAGCACAGAGTCCCGTGTCACGGAGCTGCTCGGGTCAAACCTCGACAAACACCACTGCATTCCTCTCCAGACTTCTTCTGCGTAGGTACATTCCAGAAGGAGGTGTGTGACAGTCTCGTCCCCTCCGCAAACGCTTTGAGGGCAGCATGTGGTGTGGCAGAGAGTCCAGGCGTGCATAAAGGATCTCACAGGCAGAGTCCTTCTCACCACCAGCCAAGCCATGTCTTTGTGCTTGTTCGAAAGTTCTGGCAATGAGGCATTCTGCCAAATGGCTTTGACAGTCTGCTCAGGGAACCGCTCGATAGGATCCACCCTCTCCTTTTCCCGAAAGGCCTCAAGGACACTACGTGCTGTCCACTTCCTGATGGACTTATGGTCAAAGGTGTTTTTCTTCATAAACTTCTTCGTGAAGGACAGGTGATACGGAACAGTCCAACTACTCGGAGCGTTCCTCGGCAGCGAGGCCAGGCCCATCCTTCACAACACCGGGGACAGGTAGAACCTCAGTACATAGTGACACTTGGTGTTTGTGTACCGGGGATCCATGCACAGCTTGATGCAGCCACACACAAAGGTGGCCATCAGGGTGAGGGTGGCATTGTGTGTGATTTTCCCCCATTACCCAGATCTTTTTACGTCGAGTCCCTTTGGACACGGTCCATCTTTGATCTCCATATAAAATGGAAGATGGCCCGGGTGACTGCAGTGGCACAGGTTCTGGGAATAGGCCAGACCTGTGCCACGTATAACAGCACTGACAGTGCCTCACACCTGATGACCAGGTTTTTACCCGCGATGGAGAGCGACTGTAGCTTCCATCTGCCCAGTTTCTGCCTCACTTTCCTGATACACTTCTCCCAAGGCTTGGCGCACACTCCAGCCCCTCTGAACCAAATACCCAACACCTTCAGGTGTTCAGTCCTGACGGTGAAGGGGATGGAGGATTGGTTAGCCCAGTTCCCAAAGAGCATGGCCTCGCTGTTGCCTTGGTTTACCTTGGCCCCTGAGGCCCGTTCAAACTGGTCACAGAGTCTGTGCATGGACAGCGGATCCAAGCAGAAAACGGCAATGTCATCCATGTACAGGGAGGCCTTAAACTGTAGGCCCCCGCTGCCAGGAATAGTCACCCCTCTCAGGCTCGCATCCTTCCTGATGGACTTGGCAAATGGCTCTATGCAGCACACAAACAAGGCAGGAGCGAGAGGGCAGCCCTGCCTGACTCCAGATCTGACTGGGAAGCTATCTGATTCCCACCCATTGATTGAGACTGGATTAACAATGTTGGTGTAGAGCAGTCTGATCCAATTGCAGATTCCCTCCCCAAAGCCCATTTTGGAGAGAACATCTCTCATATACGTATGTGATATCCTGTCAAAGGCTTTCTCCTGGTCCAGGCTGATGAGGCAGGTGTCTAACCCCCTGTACTCCATGTAGGCGATCATATCCCTGAGGAGTGCGAGACTCTCAGTGATCTTCCTGCCCGGTACGGCACAGGTTTGGTCAGGGTGGATCACCGATCCCAGAGCAGACCTGACCCGGTTGGCAATGACCTTTGACAAGATTTTGTCATCTGCATTCAATTGTGAGATTGGTCTCCAATTTCTGATTTCCTCCCTCTCCCCCTTCCGCTTGTAGATGAGGGTGATGATGCCTTTCCTCATGGATTCACTCATGGTACCTGCCAGAAACATACTGACATACACCTCCAGCAGGTCCTGGCCAACCATGTTCCACAGAGCAGAATAGAGCTCGACCAGTAAGCTGATGCTTCCGGGAGTTTTATTCCTTTCGACACATACTATCCCATTCTCTCAGGCTAATCATTGTTTAACCACTAGAGCATACATTGTACCTGTCCTTAGCTGCATCCTTTCTAAACCCACTCTTGGTCACTACTATACTGTTCCCAGTGTCCACTGCAGACTCACAGCTTGTCATTGTCCAGTATGAGAATGCAGGCAGTTTTAAACTTGAGCTTCTATTAACAACTACCAAAAGCAAAAACAAACAAAATGAGTAGATGCTGTACATCACAGCCACAGTGCAAACCAAACACTGGCACCTTGACCAACCACAATCTTTGCATTCTGTGATGGTCTGTTGCATCCAGCTCTCAGCTGCTGGAACCGGCTGTCAATCAAGTTCTTGTATACTTGATACAGTTGAACTCTGCCATGCTGTGCTTCTTCTCCCAGCTTACAGGCAAAAGCTCAAGAGGGAGACCCCCTCGCGGATACAGGTCCAGTGCTGGTCGGAGGAGGCAGAGGATCAACTCCGGTGCTGTCTGGAATCGGCTGATTGGACCATGTTCAAACAGTACGCAGGTACCTTGGACAAATACGCCATCACCGTCACAGATTTTATCAGTAAGTGTGTGGAGGACTGCATACGGAGGAAATCCTGGATGAATCAGGATATACAGAAGCTGCTAAAAACCCCACGCATGTGGCCTTCAGATCAGGAGACCCACTCAAATATAAGGATTCCAAATCTGACCCTCACAGACCCATTAAGACAACCAAGGACCAATACTGATCCAAACTAGAAACCTAGACAGACACCCGGCGACTATAGCAAGGACTGAATGACATCACAGGTTCTAAAAAGAGACAGTGCAAGATAGCAGACGATGACATATCCCTCCCAGATCGTCTCAACGCCTTCTATGCTCACTTTGAGCAGAATTTCAGTGGAGAGGTAACACCTATTCTGACAAGTCCTGATGAACCTATCCCAACAGTCACTGCATCAGAGGTCAGATCAATTTTCCTTCGTGTGAACCCAAGGAAAGCGATGGGACCAGATGGAGTACCAGGCCGTATACTCTAAGCATGTGCAGATCTACTGGCAGGGGTCTTCTCGGACATCTTCAACCTCTCCCTGCAGCAGGCCTGTCCCTGCCTGTTTCAAGAGGGCCAACATCATCCCTGTACCTAAGAAGGCTCATGCAACATGTCTCAATGACAACGTCCAATGGCCCTAACTTCGGTGGTCATGAAGTGCTTTGAAAAGCTGGTCATGGCATTATTCAACTCCAGCCTTCCCACTACTCCTGACCCACTCCAATTTGCCTATCAGACCAATAGGTCCACATCAGATGCCATATTACTTGCCCTACATTCCTCCCTAGAACATCTTGACACCAAGAACAACTACATAAGAATCCTACTCATTGGCGACAGTTCAGCCTTCAACACTATTATCCCCTCGAGACTGATTACTAAACTTAGTGATCTCGGACTAAGCCCCACTCTCTGCAACTGGATCTTCAGTTTCCTGACCCACAGGCCACAATCAGTGAAGATTGGGGACAATATTTTATCCTCACTAACACTCAACACTGCAGCCCCCCCCCAGGGGTGCGTACTCAGTCCCCTATTGTACTCACTGTATACCCATGACTGCATCACCAGTCATGGGTATACCTGACTAGTGCCATTTACAAGTATGCTGATGACACCACCATAGTTGGTCGAATCTCAGATGGTGACAAAACAGACTACAGACAGGAGGTAGAAGATGTGAAAAAATGGTGCACTGAGAACAACCTAACTTTCAATGCCAGCAAAACCAAGGAACTCATTATTGACATTCTGCGGGATGTTACTCATGGCCCACTACACATTAACAGCACAGAGGTGGAATGAGTGGAGAGTGTCAAGCTCCTGGGAGTGGTTATCCACAACAAGCTTTCTAGGAGTCTTCATTTGGAAGCACTGGTTGCAAAGACTCAAACAACATCTCTACTTCCTCGGGCAGCTGAGAAAATTTGGCATGAAAGCAAATACCCTTGCCAACTTTTATAGGTGTGCCACTGAGAGCGTTCTGTCTGGATGTATCACTACCTGGTATGGCAACTGTACCACTCAAGATCAGAAACGGTTACAAAGAGTGGTGAACTTGGCCCGGACAATCACAAAGGCCAACCTCCCATCTATGGAATCCATCTACCAGGCCTGCCGTCAAGGAAAGGCCACCGGCATTCTCAAAGATCCATCCCACCCTGGCAATGTTTTTGTACAACCTCTCCCATCGGGGAGAAGATACAGAAGCCCGAATACATGTACCAGCCAGATTCGAAACAGTTTCTGGACTCACAAGCTCTTAACATTAGCCTGTACCTGTGTTTTTGTTTTTGCCTCTGTTTACCTATTAGTTACTCATTTATGCTACTTAACAATTGCTCCCAAGACAAAGCTTTTCACTGTGCCTCAGTACATGTGACAATAAATTCAATTCAATTCAGTTCAAGGAGAGCTTCCTTACCCACAGTTGGAAGACTGCTCCCATTCCCCCAGCTTCTCAACAACTACCACATCAGCCTGTTTCCTGCTCCAATTCCAGATCACTGTACACCACGATGGTGCAGTATCATCCATCTGCACAATACAGGAGGCATCCCTTCCCAGAACACTCCAAATAGGAGAACCACTTCTTTTGTGGCCCCTCGTTTTGATATAGGTGGCACTATAACTGCGTTATGCATCAAGTCAGGGACTTGTGCAAAGGGTCATGTGTTATGGTCACAATGGTAACCTCATTCCCCCTGTAACTAGCTTTGTAAGGCACCTAGATCTTTGAACAGATCAGGTACACAAGATTGCTCCAAGATGTAGGAGCCTTGGCAACTACCACGATAGTGGGCAGGCACCTCCATTAGGTGGTAATGGTGATCACAAATCACCCGAACATTACTGAAACATTTTTCTTATTGTTGAGCTCCAGAAAATAATTATATGGCCCTCTCAGTGTAAGATGTGTGTCGATAGCACCTGGGAAAAATCAGCTTTATTCCCAAATCCTACTGTTGAGGTTGTCGCACTGATCTCATCATGGGGAAATGAAATGAATTAGTCTGACAGTGAGTATTGGTCACTGTCTTGATGCATTTCTGGGTACACGAGTGAAAGATCCCATACAGGTCATCCATCCTGCTCTGGGAGGAGCCTGTTGCAAAGTTCAAAGCGGCTGTCAACTTCACACTCTTCATGGGAGAGGATGTCCTCCTGCAGCCCTCAATAGTATATCTGAAACACAATATTAGTTTTCACAAGAATGTTGACCATACCCAGTTCTACCTCAACAGTACCCTTCTGAACTCCTCCACTGTCTGAGTGTCTCAATTGAATTTGTCTCTCAGGCAGAGCTTTCCACATCTTAGTGACTCATCGTTCTTCCTTGAGACTCTGTTGCTTCTTTCAACAGTTATGTTGAATCTACACCCTTTGCTTCTCCACACTTCCACCAATTGCAACACATTTTCCCCCACATGTTATTTCATGCTCCCCTCATAGTTTTTAACATCCCTAATAAATTTACTCTAAGCCTTCTGTTCTCTAAGGAAATCCGTCCCACCTTCTTCAATCTATCCACATTACTGAAACAAATTTAGTGGGCTTCCAAGCAGAGTTTGGAACAAATTTTTTAACTGATTTCTCCTGAATGATTTTTCCATCACAAATGTGTAGTCAGGCTTGTCTCAAAATTGTTGAGGTAGCAACGACACTGTTTATGTTCCCTCGGCATTTTTCCATCATTTATTTATAAATTGCAAATTTGGGTCCATTTATAGAATGAGTGGTTTACAGTATCAGCTGCTATCCTTAGCATACCAACTAATTTTAGTCATGAAATTAAAGCCTAGAAGTTTGTTGGATATAATATCTGTGAGCTTTAGATATGCATACAATTTATTGACCCACAAAGGCTGTATCTCTATGCTATTTTGCAAACAAGTAATAGAGTAAGAAGGTATTAAGAATAAAACGAAAATTATTAATTTAGTTCATTCCTTCTAATGGTTACATACAAATCATATCTACCATAGATTCTTCTTGAACAAATTTATCTACTGAGCAAAGATTTTGTACGGTTTCACCTTGATCTCATAAAACTAAATTGAATAGAGGAGAAAGTGAGGACTGCAGATGCTGGAGATCAGAGCTGAAAATGTGTTGCTGGAAAAGCGCAGCAGGTCAGGCAGCATCCAAGGAGCAGGAGAATTGACGTTTCGGGCATGAGCCCTTCTTCGGGAATGAGGAAAGTGTGTCCAGCAGGCTCAGATAAAGGGTAGGGAGGAGGGACTTGGGGGAGGGGCGTTAGAAATGCGATAGGTGGAAGGAGGTTAAGGTGAGGGTGATAGGCCGGAGTGGGGGTGGGGGTGGAGAGGTCAGGATTAAGATTGCAGTTTAGGAAGGTGGTGCTGAGTTCGAGGGTTAGGACTGAGACAAGTTCGGGGGATGACAAATGAGGAAACTGGAGAAATCAGAGTTCATCCCTTGTGGTTGGAGGGTTCCTAGGTGGAAGATGAGGCGCTCATCCTCCAACTGTCGTGTTGCTATGATCTGGCAATGGAGGAGTCCAAGGACCTGCACGTCCTTGGTGGAGTGGGAGGGGGAGTTGAAGTGTTGAGCCATGGGGTGGTTGGGTTGGTTGGTCTGGGTGTCCCAGAGGTGTTCTCTGAAACGTTTCTCTGAAACTTGCAGAACGTTTCAGAGAACACCCCTGGGACACCCGGACCAACCAACCCTACTACACCGTGGCTCAACACTTCAACTCCCCCTCCCACTCCACCGAGGACATACAGGTCCTTGGACTCCTCCATCGCCAGACCATAGCAACACGTCGGCTGGAGGAAGAGCACCTCATCTTCCGCATAGGAACCCTCCAACCACAAGGGATGAGCTCTGATTTCTCCAGTTTCCTCATTTCCCCTCCCCGCACCTTGTCTCAGTCCCAACCCTCGAACTCAGCACCGCCTTCCTAACCTGCAATCTTCTTCCTGACCTCTCCGCCCCCACCCCCACTCCGGCCTATCACCCTCACCTTAACCTCCTTCCACCTATCGCATTTCCAATACCCCTCCCCCAAGTCCCTCCTCCCTCCCTTTTATCTTAGCCTGCTGGACACACTTTTCTCATTCCTGAAGAAAGGCTCATGCCTGAAACGTCGATTCTCCTGCTCCTTAAATTGAATAGAGCCCAAAACAAGTGTGTGAATTGTATTGCTTGAATATTCTGCTGTTATTCAATTTAATATTGTGCAATGCCTGCTCATTTGTATGATTTCTATTTGTAGAGTCCGCAATAACCGTTTGTTGACAGCACTAGGAAACCTAAAGTCATAGTGTGTTACCACCAATTAAAGCTAGTCTGCAGTTCTTAAAGGGAAGCTATGTTGTGGTTGGAGCAGGTGCACTCACAAGACAAGCACAAGATGATGAATAGAGAGTGATGAATTCATAATTGTACACAATATGGTTTGACAGTATTTATAAGTTTGGTTGGAAAGGTTCTTTTGAGGACATTTTTATTTTTACATTGTGGTGAAGGAAACAGTCATCACATGATAGAGTAAGCTATGATGTAGAATTGATGGTAAATGGGGAATTGGGCTTGTGGATTGCTGACACTGAAATTGGGGTTAAATTGCTCACAAAGAGCTCTGCAGAATGGGGCTATCTAGTTTGCTTTCTCCCTGCTTTTTCTTCCTGTTTTTCCTCCTTCACTTCACCAATGGGGTGGCAATAGAGAATGGGACCATTGCGTCATGGAAAGTTGTTGAGGTATCTTGGTGAGTTGTTTCAGAGCATCTTATAAGTGGTGTACACGTGCATTGGTCTCTCATGGAGTGAGTGTTTAAGGTATTATAAGAACATAATAAGATACAAAATAGGAGCAGGAGTAAACCATTCAGCCCTCGTGCCTGCTCCCCCATTCAACAAGATTATGGCTAAACTGCTCCAGGCCTCAACTCCTCTTTTGTTCGCGCTCAGCATCAATTCCTGGATATTTTGGAAATCTGTCGACCTCTGCTTTAAATAATTCCAGTGAATCAGTTTCCTACAACAGTCTGTGGTAGGGAATTTCAGACATTGGTTTCCATTTGGGAGATGAAATTTCATTGCATCGCAGTTTCAAATGAATGCCCCCTTCATCTGGCATTATGTCCCATGGCTCAATATTCCCCCATTAATGGAAACATTTTCTTTAAATCTGCCCCATTAAGACCTCTCAGAATCAATAATATCACCCCTTATTCTTCTAAGCTCCAATGAATAAGGGTCTAAGCTGTTTAGATGTTCTCAATAAGTCAACTGCTTCATCCCAAGAATCAGCCGAATGAACCTCTTTTGAGATTCCAACTCCATTATATCTTTTGTTAACTGTGAGCAATAAAACTGTATACAGTATTCCAGGTGTAGCCTCACCAACACCCTACACATTTGAACCAAGATTTTTCTTTTTTTAATCTCCAACCCCACAATACAAGTACAAATTTCCATTTGCCTTAAATGCTTGCTGTATCTGCATAATAGCTTTTGTTTAATGTTTCTTGCATTAGAACACCCAGAACTCTCCATGTGCACTTTTTTAGTCTTTCCATTTAAAAGGGCCTTTTGGTTCTTTCTATGGCCACACACTTTCCTACGCTGAACACCATCTAGCATGTTTTTGCCATTCAACTTATTTGCAGTTTCTTGTAGGTTTCTTATTGCAACATGGCTTCCCTTATATTTTGCATCATCAACAAATTTGGATACGTTACATCTTCCCCCTCTTAAGACCATAAGACCGTAAGACATAGGAGCAGAAATTAGGCTTTTTGACCCATTCAATCATGGCTGATAAGTTCCTTGACACTATTTTCCTGCTTTCTCCCAATAACCTTTGATCCCCTTGATAGATAGGTTTATCTTTGCCTTAAATATATTCAATGCCCTGGCCTCCACAGCCTTCTGTGGCTATGAATTCCATAGATTCACCACTCTGTATCTGAAAATGTTTCTCCTCAGTCTTCCTTTTACTCTGAGACTGAGCCCTTGGGTCTTAGTCTCTCCTGCTAATGGAAACATCTTCCCAACATCCACTCTGATCAGGCCATTCAGTATTCTGTAAGTTTCAATTAGAACCCTCTTATCCATCTAAACTCCATCAAATATATACCCAGACCCAAAGTCCACAAACATTCCTCATATGTTCCTCATATATTAAGCCTTTCATTCCTGGGATCATTCTCGTGAACCTCCTCTGGACCCGCTCCAGGGCCAATATATACTTTCTGAGGTATGGGGCCCAAAGTTGCTCACAATAGTCTAAATATGATCTGACCAGAATGGGATAAAGCCTCAAAAGTGCATCCCTGCTTTTATATTCTCATCCTCTCAAAATAAATGCCAACATTGTATTTGCCTTCCTAAGTATCAATTCAACCTGGACATGTACCTTAAGAAAATCCTAGACTGCAACTCCCAAGTCCCATTGCTCTTCAGATTTCTGAATTTTCTCCCCACTTAGAAAATAGTCTATGCCCCCATTCTTCCTACCAAAGTGCATGACCTCACACTTGCCCACATTGTATTCTATCTGCCACTTCTTTGTCCATTCTCTAACCTATAAAAATCCTTCTACAGCATCCCCACCTCCTCAATCTCCTCAATACTACCTGTCCATCATCCTTGTATCATCTGCAAATTTAGCCAGAATACCCTCAATTTCTTCATCTAGATCATTAATGTATAAAGTGAAAAGTTGTGGTCCCAAAGTTGACCCTTGCAGAACACCAGCTGCCATCCTGAGAATGACCCTTTTAACCCCACTCTCTGCTTTCTGCCAGACAGCCAAGCTTCTGTCCATGCTATCAACTTGCCTCTTAATTAAGCAACATCCTGTGCAGCAATTTGTCTTCTGGAAGTCCAACTAGATAACAACCATGTGCAGGTTCTCCTTGGTCTAACCTGCACATTACCTCCTCTAAGAATTCTAACAGATTTGTCAGGCATAACGCCCCTTGATAAAACCATGCTGACTTTGCTCTTTTTTACCATGCACTTCCAAATATTCAGAAATCTCATCCTTCACATTGGACTCCAAAATCTTACCAATGACCAAGGTCAGGCTAATCAGCCTGTGATTTTCCATCTTTTGCCGTACTCCCTTCTTAAACACAAGGGTTACATTAGAGATTTTCTAGTCACAGATACACACCGACACAGACACACACACAGACACAAAAGCACACACACATAGGCACACAGACACAGATACACACACACACACACACATACATAGACACAGACACACACACACAGACAGATACACATACAGTCACACATACACAGACACAGATACACACAAACATACAGGCACACACAGACACTGATACACACATATACACACACAAACACACACAGACACAAGATACACACCCACACACATACATAGACACAGATACACACACATGCACACAGACAGACACACACACATAAAGACACACACATGCACACGGACACACAGATACACACACATAGATGCACAGACACACATACACATACAGACACACCCCAAACACACAGACACAGACACACACAGACACACATACACACACAGACACAGACACACACAGACACACATACACACACAGACACAAACACAGACACACATACACACAGACACACATACACACAGACACATATACACACAAACACAGAGGCACACATACACACAGACAGACACACACAGACACACACACAGACACACACACAGACACAGATACACACACAGACACAGATACACACATACATACACACAGACAGACACACACAGACACAGATACACACACACAGACACACATACACACACAGACACAGATACACACACAGATACGCACCCACACACATACACAAACAAAGATACACACACACGTGCACACAGGCAGACACACACAGACACACACACATAGACTCACACACACAGACACACGCACATACACACACAGAGATACACACACAGACACAGACAATCGCACATACACACACTCAGACACACAGACACACACACACTCAGACACACACAGATGCACAGACACACATACACACACACAGACACACACAAACATGCACAGACACACACACACATACAGACACACACACAAACACAGACACAGACACAGACACACATACACACACAGACACACACATACACACAAACAGACAGACAGACAGACACACACACACACACACACACACACATCCACAGACACACTTACACTCCTTCCCACAGGTTTGGCATTATTGTGGTCTGAGATCCATTACTGTTCTTCCTGTGGCTTCCTGGCATTTCCAGCAGCCCCCTCTGCTGATTCCAGTGCTTCTGGGACTGTGGAGCTGCAGGAAAGTCAGATTGGCTAGCAGCTGTCAAATGTGGGACTTCCTTTCACTGTGAGACAGAGTCTCATCCTCATCGTCTTAAGGCAACCCACAGTATGCTATTGCTGTGGGGCAAAACCTTTCAGCGTCAGCTGGTGCAACTAAACTTCAGCACACATGGATGTTGTCAGTGGACTGTAAATGTTAGACCTTTGTTCAAACATTGGTTAAGGACGAAGTTAGCAACTGCAGGCCGGTCAGCTTGTAAAGGTTTAAGAAATTATTCCACAATAAATGTAACAATGGTTTGGACACCAATGGATTAATTAAGAAGTGCAAACACGGATTTGTTAAGGGCAAAATTTTTAACTAACCCAATTTATTTGTTGATAAGTTAACAAAGTGGGTTGATGAGGAAAATTAGTTTTCTTTTCCCCCAGTGAGTTCTAAAAGGCATTTGATAAAATGTTACATGACAGACTTGCCAACCAAGTTCAAACTCCAAAAAATAAAACTTTTGAATTGTGAGAATAGAGATGGACTTCACAAAAGCATAAACAATCTGGAGGAATTAGAGGACAGATGGCAGATAAAATTTAACAAAGCGAATTGTGAAGTGATACATTTCGTTTGCAAGACTGAGGAGAGGCAATATTCAAAAAGGCTTGGAATTCCAAAGTGGCTGTTACAACAGAGAGACCTGGGGGTATGTGTCAACAAAGCATTAAAGATGACAGGGCACATTTAGAAAGTGGCGAGAAAGGCTTGGAGAACAAAGGCAAAAATGTTATGGTGAATGTTTAGGAAACCATGATTTGGTTTTAACTGAACAATTCTGACCATTGCATTTCAGAGAGGATATGAAGGCTTTGAACCAGGAGCAAAAATGGATTTACGAGAATGGTTCCAGGGATGAGGAATTTCAGTTATGTGGATTGACAGGAGAAGCTGGTGCTGTCCTCCTCAGAGGAGAGGAAGTTAGGACATTTGACGGAAGTGCTCAAAATCATGTGGCACCTAAAAGAATTGATAGCTGCAAACTATTCCTATAAGCTGAAAGGGTGAGTCCTTACAAGACATTTATGAAAGTGACTGATAAATGAACCACAGATGAGGAAAACTTTGTATGCAACAAGTGATTATGGTCTGGAATGCACCATTTGAGATTATGGTGGAAGCAGATGTAAGTGTTGATTTCAATAGCAATTGAATAAGCATTTGCAGCCAAGTCATCTATGAAAACATTTGTGGAAGAATTGGATGAGAATTCCAGTGAGTTCAATCTCAACATCAGGAACATTTCACTCTATCTTTTATTCTTTTGACAAACAATCGACTGATTCCTGCTAGGCTGTGACGAGTTGCCAATTAAGGGGGATTATAACTTATTAGCACTTTGTTAATAGACCAAAATGACCCATTAATATTCGGCTTTCTATCTTACAAAGCTTGCCAAACAAGTTAGACATTGAGAAACCTTGACATGGAAACCGGAGTGGGTTGCTGAAGGATCTCCAAGTTGCATATGAACAAAATGCATCACAGGGCATTATCCACGGGCACCAACACATGCACCCCTCGTCCACAAATATTGACATCTCTCAGTCACCAATCCCTCATGCTCATCATGGCACCTCTCTATCATTCTGGCAGTGTGCCATGGAACCAAAGACTGGCTTTGCAAGGCAATTAGCAACTAGCACTGGAAGGCTGCTGCAAGGACAGTTTGCATGCAGCAACTAGCACTCAGCCCACAGATTGGACCAGGCTATATCTCAGGGCTGCTCACTTCCTCTCTTAGTGCTCACAAATGTAGTACCAACCTGCGTGGTCACAGCATTCCCTGACCTTATCTATTAGCCTAGTATTAAGACCAAGCACCTTGGCTTGCTGGTCAGCAGTCTCCATCAAGAGGTGTACATCTTGCTGTAAGGTAGTATGCCAGCAGCCTACGTGGCTAACACACTGCAAAGGTAGCAAACAGATAGCCATGTCTCAAAGTCTCAGGTAGATAGTCCTCACTGAAATCCATAGGGGCACACATCAATCGGGGCAGTGGCATAATAAGTCAATTGCAGCCTCTCATACTAGTCCAGGGATTGGCCATGGTCAGACGTTAGCTTGGAGTGTTCTTGGTCAGGGGTCTGCACCCCTGCTGTCAGGGTGGCAGTAGGACACAGAGCTCAAGGATCCTTATTTACTTGCCATCCTAATACATTGCTCCACTTTTGTATTAAACCTCACTGCCACTGACATTCCTGAACAAGGCATTCACATCCATACTTTACAGGGCACGTTCACAACTGTGACAAGGTCGGTCAGCCAGACCTCATTGAATTAGAGTTAGAATTTTAGAATTAGAATTTTTACAGCCCTTCCGCCATCAAGTCCACACTGACCCTCCGAAGAGTAACCCACCCAGACCTATTCCCCTACCCCATATTTACCCCAGACTAATGCACTTAGCCTACACATCCTGAACACTATAGGGAACTTAGGATGGCCAATTCACCTAACTTGCACATCTTTGGGTTGTGGGAGGAAACCGGAACACCTGGAGGAAACCCACACAGACACGGGGAGAATATGCAAACTCCACACTGACAGTTGCCTGAGGTGAGCATTGAACCCGGGCCCTAGCACTGTGAGGGAGTAGTGCTAACCACTGAGCCTCTGTGCTGCAGTGACACTCTGGGAGCTGATTCTGAAAAGGCAGTACTAAGGTCAAGGATTGCTCATGTGTAAATAAAGGATGACTTGGTGATGGGATCCTGGTACAAAGGCCGTGAATTAATATGGATTTTGTACAAGGCGGCCAAAGCTATCAGCAGCACCCATAACCCTGTATATTTGGATAATCAAATGTCAGATAATCGAGGTTCCTCTGTAGACACCTTGTTCCTCTCACTTTTAGATGATGCAGCAGGACCTCATCACGGACCTCCATTGTCTGTGGCCATGAGCTGATGACTAATGCTGAAATGACCTGCTGTTTGTGGTTGCACAGAAAGAAGCAATTAGATGTAAGATTAAATTTGTGACATCTTTAAGATCCCTGTCACCAAAGTGCCTTAAAAAGTCTTCTCTTGATTAGGTGATCTTGGGGGGTGCTTGTCTCTGGATGAGCCATTCATGCAGAGGATCAGAGGGGGAGTAGGCTAGGGTGTAGGTGGAGGCTGCACACCTCTAGAGTGTCCTGGCTGGAGATTTCTGACGAGGCTGTATCTGGTTCCTTTTCAGTCTGGTGGCTTGGAATATACCCAATCTCCTCATGTGGGAGGGGCACCAAATTTCCCAAGGTCCTGCCACTGTGGTTTCTGTCCTGAGGACCAATGGCGGGGGCACTATGTGTGCACCTCTCCAGCAGCCCCTGAAGATACTGTACCTGGGTTTCTATGGAAACCACCAACCTGTCGATCGAGGCAGACAGTCACATAATTCCCTGCATTGCTGCAGATTATGGGAATGAGGCCCATTGTCTCTGTCTGACACTCCTGTTCCAACTTGTACTTATGGACAGAGTCCCTGATGCCAATATATAAGGTCCTCTCCTGCATAGGTCTGAGTGGGTGCCTGGATCCGACCAGCCTCCAAGTGCCAGAGGCCTAGGGCATTTCTTCTTAGGTCAGCTGACAAGCTGTCACAGTGAGGTGATCACCAGATTGTGTTCAGACACTTTCTGTGCCTACTGTTCCCATCAAGGTATCAGTATCTGATCTGAAGAAGGATTTAGGAACCAGCTTTGTCAATGCTTTCTCTGAGGCCACAGTACTCTCTCCTTAGGGGTGCTGGATGTTACATAATAGTGGTAGACATGCTGGCTATACCTGCAAGAGAAAAACAAGGAAAGGCATCATGGCCAGTGGTGTGCAATGGATGGCAATGACAGTGGGGATTACTGAGAGAGTTGCACTGGAGTAGAGATGGCATTTATTCAGTTGATGGAACATGGATATCTTGGCATCCCCTTAGGACTGGTCCTGATTCTCTTCAATAAGGACCAGGATTTTCTTCTCTCGTGGGATGAGGATCCTAGCACCCCTTTCACATAAAGTGTTCTCTCTGCCCTGTTAAGGACTTGTTACCTCCTCCTACATTGAGAGAAGGGGATGGATTGAATGAGTTAAAGTGGGTTGCATGGCTATAAGTGCTGGTGCATGTGGACAAAAGGTGGTGAGGGTTCTGAGGTAATGAGGAAGCAGCAAAGAGGCCATGCAGGGTTAGTGTTGTAGGAGGAAATGAGGAAAGATTATGCAGGCAATAGTGAGAGCGGCAGTGCATAAGTCTTGTTGGGAGATTGATGCAGTACCAAAGATAGAGTGAGCGTGTGATAGCAGAGAGAACAATAAGAGGATTCCCTGCTACAGTGGAGAAGGTAATTGAATTTTTTATGGTACTATTGATATTTCCTCTGGGAAATGGATGCAGCACTGAGCCAGGTGTCGATCTCAGAAGGGATCTGTGCTAGCATCTAGTTGCACTGCCTCCTCTGCCAGTCCTCTGGGAAAAGAATGGCCTTCTATTGCACCATCCCCTCCACCAAGTCCCTTTAGGAGAGTAACAGCACATTCTTCACCTTCTCTGGTGTGTTCAGAATCTCTCCTTGAGCAAACAGGGCAGCTTCTGAATGCCAGTGCTCACCCAGGTACTCAGCAGGCTTTTAAAAGTGGCACAGGGGGTACCAGTCTTTCAGTAGATAGCTGTTCCAAGAATGACACATGGCAAGAAGGGGCGTGATTTGAATCCACAGGGACAGGGTAGGTAGTTAATGCAGTGAGATACAGTGAGGAAATTCATTAGATGTTACTAAAATCTCCAACTCTGGTCTAGAAAATGCAATAGAGTTAAAGTCCACTGTCACTTTTGCAGGCCCTGGTATCTGTGGTTAAACTGTGCCCTGTTCAGTTTGTTTTGCTCAACATGGCCTCTGTTCATTTTCCAGGTCATGCTGTATTTTCAGGGAAAGTCTACTGTTTCCTCCTTCTCTGGCAGCAATTGAAGCAGGAATCTTGAAGCCAGTAAAAAGTCATTTAGCACAGGATGTACTACGTTTTGTAGACTTTAACATCTTGAACCAACTGTACAAAGTACCATACTGTTGTGAAAATATAACAACAGCCAGAAAACATTATCAATCAGTAACATTTATGCAGAATAGAATCCCTACAGTGTGGAAACAGAAAATTCTAGCCAATAAGTTCACATTGACCCTTCAAAGATCATCCCATCCAGCCCCATCTCCCTACCCAATCCCTGTAAAACCTGTATTTCCCATGTCTAACCTATACATCAGTCATTTTGCACAGCCAGACCACCTAACTTGCACATCTTTGGATGTGGGAGGAAAGTAGTTGATGATATGTTTTAATAGCACTATTAGGGGCTCCTTCCTACTGCTGCATACGTGTTCAATTGTGCAAAATTAAGAGAAGGCATTGTCTGGAGCACTGAAATCTAAAATAGCACTTTATTAAATTGGCAATGTATTTAATTACTCAGCTTGTTCTACATTGTTACATCGTAAGTGGATTTTTAAAACACTAGGTCAATTTTCATTCGAGGTGGACACAGTAGCAATCACACCACTAAATCAAACCATTACAATTTGGGAAGTAATATTATAATTGTTTTCCCTCAAGAGGATTTAGCTGATCATGAAGGGAGGGACACAATGGGTTATGCACATGTGTGACATCCCACTTCAATTCCAATACCTGCACATGTGGCAGAACCAAGGCAGGACCAGGTTATCTTTGAATCATAAAATCTTTGCAGTGAAGATAGAAGCCATTCAGCCCACTGAAGGGCATCCCACTCAGAACATCTCTCAACCTATCCCCATAACCCTGAAAGCTAGTACACCAAGCCACACATGCCTAGACACTACAGGACAATTTTCCTGGCAAACGCACTTAACCTGAATTTGGGAGGAAACTGAAGGACCCAGCAGAAAGCCACGCATGTACAGGCGAATGTGCGAACTCCACACAGGCGGTCACCCGAGAGTGGAATTGAACCTGGAATCAAAATATGTCCCAAAAACAAGTTTGTAAATTGCTGTGTATGATGACATCCACTCCTTTCATGTTGTATCTTAATTTGACGGATAATAACGTGCAGCACTGTATCAAATGGGCTATTGAGTGGCTGCACATATGAGTAGGTGCCTCAAATTCAGAGTGAGACTCACATTCCCAAACGGGGCTCTTATGGTGCAATGATAGAGTCCTTAATTCTGATCCATGCGACCTGGGTTCAAGTCCCACCTGCTCCTGAGATATGTAATGACATCTTTGAGCAGGATGATTAGAAAAAAATTATAAAGCAGACACAGGGATGGGTCTGCAGAACTGTCTATCCTAGGTTGTGACGAGGCAATGTATGCCACAAGTAGTGGGTCTATTTTGGTGTTCAACAGTAAATGATGCTCCTTTCCACTCAGGCTTCCTGAGTTATGAGAAAAGAAAATCACTGCTTAATGTTGAATGGTGTAGGGAGATCTTGAGAATGATCACTGTCAGGGAGCATGGGGGAGTCCAGTTCAAGTTGGCATGGTGTATTGTGCAGACCTTGAAATCCATCCTTTCCAGCCTGGAATCAGTGGCCATCTCCATGAAATGCCTGCATGATTCAACCGTGATGCAGTATCTGAGGGCCAATGTCTAGATTCTATGGCACCTTGAGTATAAATCACCCCACATCTACAGTAGAAACTTGAGACCATGGTCATGAAATCTCACTGTTGTGCTCTTCCAGCACCACTAATCCAGAATCTGGTTTCCAGCATCTGCAGTCATTGTTTTTACCTTAGTCCCACAGAAGCTCAGACTGGTGCCATAGGGCTGTGTGCACCAGAAACCAAAAGGATTCTCAGGGCAATCTGTGCTTTGTGACATAAAGAGTTAATTATTACACGCTTCAGATGATCACATATTGCTCTAGTACGGTCTTAGGAACACATGGCTCCAGTTATATCCACTCCTAGGATTTCCACTTCCCCCATTGTCACCAAATGCCAGTGTCTGTGTTCTTTCTTGCCTACCAGCCAGCCTAGACTGCTGTCACTTACACAGAAGTGATGCTGTCCAAATCTGGGCCAGAGTTTTTCATTGGCATCCCACAAGGAAACTGCAGTTTAAACAGGCACAACTGTAATGATCTATCCAGACTATTGCAAGCCCAATCAGCCGGAATTCAGTGAGAATACCATATCATTGTTTTCTTTCAAATCAAAGAGCTTAATTAATGGGCATGCTTCAACAAAAGAGATGCTCAATTAAAGTTCAGTGAACTTTTATTCTTCCAGCAGAACTTTGTCTGACTTCTCTTCAATTGCTTCCACCTCCTCCCGTTCCTCATGTCTTGGCTTCTGTCTTGCCTCTGTCAATGAGCACTTGTTTAACACCCACCACACATTACCAAAAGGAGCGTACTGTAAAGCACCCCTGAGTAATCCAAACATTGGAGCTGCTGTGTGAACATTATAAATGTCCACCTTTTGATATTTTCATTTCGCAAATGTGCTTCATTTTGCCTTTTTGCTGAAGGCAAAGGGAGTCACAAAGTCTTATGTGGAATCACATCTTGGTCGGGTAACACGAAGCCAACTGTTTGGCTAAATTCTACTGAGTGGGGGAGACAAGCCTCCCCTCCCATACGGGAATAATGGACACTGGCAGGGAGATTTGCTAGAGCTGCTCGGGAGAATTTAAACTAGTAAGGTGGTGGGGGTGGTGGGGGCGGTGGGGGTGGAGGGGGAGGGGGGATCCCAAGGAGATAGTGAAGAAAGAGATCAATCTGAGACTGGTACGGTTGAGAACAGAAGCGAGTCAAACAGTCAGGGCAGGCAGGGACAAGGTAGGACTAATAAATTAAACTGTATTTATTTCAATGCAAGGGGCCTAACAGGCAAAGCAGATGAACTCAGGGCATGGTTAGGAACATGGGACTGGGATATCATAACAATTACAGAAACATGGTTCAGGGATGGACAGGACTGGCAGCTTAATGTTCCAGGATACAAATGCTCCAGGAAGGATAGAAAGGGAGGCAAGAGAGGAGGGGGAGTGGCGTTTTTGATAAGGGATAGCATTACAGCTGTGCTGAGGGAGGATATTCCCGGAAATACATCCAGGGAAGTTATTTTGGTGGAACTGAGAAATAAGAAAGGGATGATCACCTTATTGGGATTGTATTATAGACCCCCTAATAGTCAGTGGGAAATTGAGACACAAATTTGTAAGGAGATCTCAGCTATCTGTAAGAATAATAAGGTGATTATGGTAGGGGATTTTAACTTTCCAAATATAGACTGGGACTGCCATAGTGTTAAGGGTTTAGATGGAGAGGAATTTGTTAAGTGTGTACAAGAAAATTTTCTGATTCAGTATGTAGATGTACCTATTAGAGAAGGTGCAAAACTTGACCTACTCTTGGGAAATAAGGCAGGGCAGGTGGCTGAGGTGTCAGGGGGAAGCGCTTTGTGGCCAGCGACCATACTTGTATTAGATTTAAAATAGTGATGGAAAAGGATAGACCAGATTGAAAAGTTGAAGTTCTAAATTGGAGAAAGGCCAATTTTGACAGCATTAGGCAAGAACTTTCAAAAGCTGACTGCGAGCAGATGTTCACAGGCAAAGGGACGGCTGGAAAATGGGAAGCCTTCAGAAATGAGATAACGAGAATCCAGAGAAAGTATGTTCCTGTTAGGGTGAAAGGAAAGGCTGGGAGGAATAGGGAATGCTGGATGACTAAAGAAATTGAGGGTTTGATTAATAAAAAGAAGGAAGCATATGTAAGGTATAGACAGAATAGATCGAGTGAATCCTCAGAAGATAATAAAGGAAGTAGGAGTATACTTAAGAGGGAAATCAGGAGGGCAAAAAGGGGATATGAGATAGCATTGGCAAACAGAATTACGGAGAATCCAAAGGGTTTTTGCAAGTACATTAGGGACAAAGGGTAACTAGGGAGAGAATAGCACTCCTCAACTATCAGCAAGGTGATCCTTGTGTGGAGCTGCAAAAAATGGGGGAGATACTAAATGAGTATTTTGCATCATTATTTACTGTGGAAAAGGACATGGAAGATATAGAATGTAGGGAAATAGATAGTGACATCTTGCAAAATGTCCAGATTACAGAGGAGGAAGTGCTGGATGTCTTGAAATGGTTAAAGGTGGATAAATCCCCAAGACCCAATCAGGTGTACCCTAGAGCTCTGTGGGAAGCTAGGGAAGTGATTACTGGGCCTCTTGCCGAGATATTTGTATCATTGATAGTCACAGCTAAGGTGCCAGAACACTGGGGGTTGGCTAACGTGGTGCCACTGTTTAAGAAGGGTGATAAGGACACGCCAGGGAACTAAAGGCCAGTGAGCCTGATGTCAGTGATAGGCAAGTTGTTGGAGGGAATCCTGAGGGACAGAATGTACGTGTATTTGGACATGCAAGGACTGATTAGGGACTGTGCATGGGAAATCATGTCTCACAAACTTGATTGAGTTTTTTGAAGAAGTAACAAAGAGGATTGATGGGGGCAGAGCGGTAGATGTGATCTATATGGACTTCAGTAAGGCGTTCGACAAGTTCCCCATGGGAGACTGGTTAGCAAGGTTAGATCTCATGGAATACAGGGGGAATTAGCCATTTGGATACAGAACTGGCTCAAAGGTAGAAGACAGAGGGTGATGGTGGAAGATTATTTTTCAGACTGGAGGCCTGTGACCAGTGGAGTGCCACAAGGATCGGTGCTGGGTCCTCTACTTTTTGTCATTTACATAAATGATTTGGATGCAAGCATAAGAGGTACAATTAGTAAGTTTGCAGATGACACTAAAATTGGAAGTGTAGTGGACAGCAAAGATTGCAACAGGATCTTGATCAGATGGGCCAATGGGCTGAGAAGTGGCAGATGGTGTTTAGTTCAGATAAATGTGAGGTGCTGCATTTAGGGAAAGCAAATCTTAGCAGGACTTATACACTTAATGGTAAGGTCCTAGGGAGTGTTGCTGAATAAAGAAACGTTTGAGTGGAGGTTCATAGCTCCTTGAAGGTAGTTAGGATAGTGAAGAAAGCTTTTGGTATGCTTTCCTTTATCGGTCAGAGTACTGAGTGCAGGAGTTGGGAGGTCATGTTGCGGCTGTACAGGACATTGGTTAGGCCACTGTTGGAATATTGCGTGCAATTCTGGTCTCCTTCCTAACAGAAAGATGTTGTGAAACTTGAAAGGGTTCAGAAAAGATTTACAAGGATATTGCCAGGGTTAGAGGATTTGAGCTATAGGGAGAGGCTGAACAGGCTGGGGCTGTTTTCCCTGGAGCATCGGAGGCTGAGGGGTGACCTTGTAGAGGTTTACATAATTATGAGGGGCATGGATAGGATAAATAAACAAAGTCTTTTCCCTGGGGTTGGGGAGTCTAGAACTGGAGGGCATAGGTTTAGGGTGAGAGGGGAAAGATATAAAAGAGACCTAAGGGGCAACTTTTTCATGCAGAGGGTGGTACGTGTATGGAATGAGCTGCCAGAGGATGTGGTGGAGGCTGGTACAATTGCAACATTTAAGAGGCATTTGGATGGGTATATGGATAGGAAAGTTTTGGAGGGATATGGGCCGGGTGCTGGCAGGTGGGACTAGATTGGGTTGGGATATCTGGTCGGCATGGACGGGTTGGACCGAAAGGTCTGTTTCCTTGCTGTACATCTCTATGACTCTAGAAATAACGCAACACTGATAAAGACCATTTGAAAATTCATCAAGTCATACACTTCTTTTTTGACAAATACATTGCATATGCCTGAATTGCCATAATGGTGCAATTGATTGCGTCCTATACACTGGAAATTTCAAATGCTTCTGAAAAACCAATTTTCTAGAATTCCTGCACAAGCCAGAGATAGAGTTTGCTTGCCCATATGTTGAAGCAGGACATGGGTGATATATTACAAAATGATTCTTGCCAAGGTATCCCCTGTTTTGGAAAAAAAATTGCAGCAAAAAAAAGTTGAGCCCCCTTATCATTTTTAGCACTGCTCATTGTCCATGATTCAGGTTTGGTTCCAAATAAGTATTGAGCTTGAAAGGTTTACTGCACTTTATTTTGATAGATAGATAAAAAATAGTTGGTAGCCTTCATAATCATAAATGTGCTTCAAGTTTTATGTCCTTTCTTCCCATTTTGTGGTTACTTCTACTTTCTAATCTGCTTCCTGATGTGCTAAAAATATAAGCACCCAAGTAAATGGAAATCTGGGTGACTGATACTTAATCTCTTCAAAAATTAATAACTCCAGCAGGAAATTGAACTGAAGCCATTGTGCTGACTCTAATGCGTAATGTTTTGACTAACTACACATAGACTGATAATTGCTAAGCTGTGTCCCGAAATAGGAAGATGGTTCATTCAATTTGCTGATTAAAATTCAAAAGGTTTTTTTCACCATGTGTGGGTGAGAGAAAGGGAGGTTTTGTGATATGTGCTACATTCATTTTGGGTAGCTGTGTCAAATAGACAGCCTTTATTTTCAAACCAAGTGTTTTAAATAACCTATTATGTATATATAGAAGTGTTTATTGCTATCCTTCTTGCTGATGAACAGCTACAAGGCAGTTCATGAAGTTCGATATATTTTCATTATCAGTTATGTTCAATAAATGGTTAGAATGCTTTAAACAACCCAAGAGATATGTGAACAATGTGCTGGAGCAATCACTGAGTTAAGTTTCAGTCTCAGATTCATTTGCATGATTCTGCAAATTTCTAATGTTTATATTTTGAACATTTTTCCCCTTGTTTTCACATAGTTGGTCAGCAAGCCGTGTGATTTATTTAAAATATTGGTACTTGATTTCACTTACAGGTTGCACCTACTTGGTTCCACAGGCCCCAACTCAGCAGAATATTAGATGAGGCTTTGTCATTGTTGTGACAATGCTGCTCCTTTAACCAGGTTGTTCTGTCCTTTTTTTCTCCCCGAGAGGGGTCGTAAAGGCAGAGATTCTGATATCTGTGGAAATGTCTACTTGAAAAGGTTCGTAAGTGTTTTTTTAAAACACTTGTATAATGAAAGGGGAGTGACCAGTTCTCCCAGAACAGGGTTTGGTTTGGTTTTAGTTCGAAGCTGCAGGTCAAGTTTTAAGCAGGGGACCCAAAAAATAGCTCTATGCTGATTTTCTCTCTCTGCAATCTCTCTCCTAGAAGAACCTGTGTTTGAATTTACCTTTTTGCCAAAGGGTATTTATGGAATGTTGCAAGTATTTGAACAGCTCTTGGTTATGTTGCATTTTTGTTTCAGTTGGGTTTTCAAATAGTTACGCTATTCTAAATTTAGGGTGTTTTTTGTTCATGCGTAAATAAATTCTGTTTTGTTTAAAATGGAGCTGCATCGCTCTTGGAATATTCACTTTACATCGCTTAAAACAACTAGAATAGTTAGGATCTTGGCTGCTTTCTTGAAATGTTTTAAGGGATTCTGGCCTGGCACATAACACTGGCTAGATGGGTGTCTGGAGCAAAGAAACACCACAGAACTAAAACTACAGCAGCAGCAGCAGTTTGAGAAAATACTTCAATATCATCCCATGAGAGGACAGCATAGCATCAGAAACTCTAGTCACCATCCCCCTAGTCTGTTCCACTGGCAGCCATTAGAGAGATGGAAGGACTAAGGTTGCCTTTTGAGGTTGGGGGGAGGTGGTGGCAGTTTTAAAAGGAAGGAAATTAGGTGACAGAGTGTTATTAAATTTATTGGAAAAGTCATAGAAGGAGGCTATTTAGCCCTTAATGTCTGCATCAGATCTCTGAAAGAGCATTTTGCTTCGAGACATTGGATTAGCTCACGGTCATGATGGAGTTAATAGTACATTAAAATTAAGCTGCACCCAATCTAAAGATGTAACACAGTCTTTGGGCAGAGACAGTTGAGCTCTGTACAATTACCAGAGGCAGCCAATGTATTCTGTACAGTTTGCCAGAATATCCAGTAAGGATGACTGATTCTGTAAACTGTAATTATTGCTATCATGCAAGAAAGCCATCTTGTTAACTAAGACAAGTATCTACTCTGTTTGGAGTCACCAGTGGTCTATCCATTGACATTGATCACTGTATTGGCCCTGGACGCAGTTTGGACAAAAGAGGTTTGGTGGTAGTGAAGAACATCAACCACCCCTCGCCCAATACACATACTGGCAGATAACATGAGCTGCCAGTAATGACAACCAGAATACTTACCACAAGTACCACTCCTGTGGTTTCATCCTGCAACCCTGTACATAGTTCCTATCAAATAATAGTTTAATTCCTTTTTGAATTCCTAAATTGTACCCGCCTCCTCCCTGCTAACAGGCAATGCATTCCCGATGCTAACCACTGCCTGCTCAGCCTTTATAAATATTCACTATACCAACCACAAATCTAAAATCTGTATCAGATTCTCTAAAGTACATTGCTCAAGACTTTGAAACACCTTCACAAAAGACTGTCATGTCTGTGAAATGAAATGCAGAATATATTGGCAGGATTTGGTTGTGCCAGGATTTGATCGCAATGCTCCTAAATTTTTAAAATTTAGTAAAAGGTGTCTGCTCTTCATTGCAATGACAGATCAGGACAGAAACAGCTGATGTAGCCTTGTATATTCTGGTGGATCTTTCACAGCCATGGACATAATAGGAGCTGAGACTAACGACAATATCTAACAGAGTGAGAAACTTGTCTTGTGATAGGAGACTGAGCAATTCAGGCCTTTATACCCTTTTGCATTTTGAAGAATGAGAGGAGATCCAATGGAGATATATGAAATGCTAAACAGGGTTGACAAAGTAGACCTGGAGAGAATGTTGCCTCTTGTGGAGGAATCTAGAACAAGGGCTCATAGTTTTAGGATAGGAGCAGCAGATTCTAAGCAGAAATGAGAAGACATTACTTCTCACAAAAGGTCATGACTCTGTGGAATTCACTACCCTGAGTGTGGAGGATGCTGGGACATTGAGTAAATTTAAGGAGGCAATAAATTTTTAATTAGTAATGGGTTGAAGGGTAATGGGCAGGAAAGTGGAGTGGAAGCCAAGATGAGATCAACCATCAAAGTATCAAACACTGGAGCAGGCATGAGCTGAATTGCCTATTGCTGCTTGGTCTTATGTTCATTGGTCTGCTTTGGTTATGTCATACAATTGAGATTCAGATAGTCTCCAGAGCAATTCAAGATCAACATATCTCCTTCTCCACAGAAGGTGGGATGGGTGGGGGGTGGGTCAAGGTCATGGCTAATCTGTGAATAATCTCAATTTTGATTTTGGATTTGGGGGTGAAAGAGAGAATTATGCAATTCATAATGTTTCAGGAGTTGTAAGAATGTTGACTTTGGAGAAAGAAGTGTTATTAATGATGATGAAATCATCAGATGGAGAACATTGAGCCAGTGATATGTCAGTTACACTAAAGTATAATATTTACAGACTTAGTGGTGCACCAATGGGAACTGAGACTTGAGGAAAGCAAATAAGCAGATTGAAAGTGATTTAAGTGGTGATGATGAAGATGTCAAGTACAGTCCTGAGAAAAGGACATCTGGTGACCTGACCTGATGTAAGCTATATTACACATTAATTCTGTGACATTTAACTATCCTCAAATGTTTACCAGCAAGATGCTCAGTTGTATCAACCTACTGCACTGGGTTAAAGGATAAAAGCTGAATGGATCCCTCCTAGACCTCCAGTCAATATGAAATATCCCACCCAGATGATCCTGCAGATTTGTCACATTAACAATTAGGAATTGATGCCAAAGTTGATGTAATTATCCCACAGATTAGTCAAGCATGACTGACATAAAGACATTCCTAGGATCATGTCTATTAGCTAATTTCACAGATTCCTCCACTCCTGGACACATTCTGTTACGCCAGCAGACAAAACAGACCCACCAAAACTGGAAATTGTGGCAGACAGAGTTGAGCTGCAGGGCTGGGGACTGGACCTGGGAGTCCTCAACTTTAACTCCGGAATCCGTTAACTTTCACAACTACTATCAAATACAGCTAAAGAACTTCATGTTGATCACCCGGATCATACCTTCAATGGATGAATCAGTATCCCACTATTTTGAATACAATTTGGTGAAACATTAGATGTATTATGGGCACAGAATATACCCTGAGTGTGGAACATTGATGCATATCAATACAAGTGGCTTAATACTACCATTGTTTGCACAGCCAAATCCTGAAAGATGTAGCTACCTTCAAGACTAAGTTTAAACTGCTTAGTTAGTTCCACATTGTTTAATAGCTTTGCTTATTGCAAATCCAACAATCCCAACTTTGAATTTTTAATAGATCGTGCCTCAATAGTGTCAGAAGGATGTTGTGAAACTTGAAAGGGTCCACAAAAGATTTACCAGAATGTTGCCAAGGTTGGAGGATTTGAGCTATAGGGAGAGGCTGAACAGGCTGTGGGTGATTTCCCTGGATCATTAGAGGCTGAGGGGTGACCTAAGAGAGGTTTATAAAATCATAAGGGGCATGGATAGGATAAGTAGTCTTTTCCCTGGGGTCAGGGAATCCAGAATTAGGTTTAGGGTGAAAGGAGGAAAATGTAAAAGAGACCTAAGGGGCAATGTTTTCACACAGAGGGTGGTACGTGTATGGAATGAGCTGCAGAGGATGTGGTGGAGGCTGGTGCAATTGCAACATTTAAGAGGCATCTGGACTGGTATATGAATAGGAAGGGTTTGGAGGGATATGGGCCAGGAGCTGGCAGTTGAGACTAGATTGGGTTGGGATATCTGGTGAGCATGGACGAGTTGGACCGAAGGATCTGTTTCCGTGCTGTAAATCTCTATGACTCGATGACTTCTAATATTCTTGTGAAAAGAAGTGTTTCCTGAGTATCTTGTTGATGGTTATGCACTACTTTTAATATTATGCCTTTTTGTTTTCAAATTGCCCATCAAAAGAAATTGTTTTGCTTTATTTAAGTCAAGTGTATTCTGAAGTATCTCTAAAACCTCAATTAAACCACACTCAACCTTCAACATCCAAAGAAATTAAAGCCTAGTTATATTATCTAAACTTCTCATCATTCACACCTTAGAATCTCCATTGACCAGAAATTGAAATGTTCAAGCCAAATAAATACTATGCCAACTCGAGCAGGCCGCAGGCTGGGTATTTTGCAGAAAGTGGCTCATGTCTGACTCCCAAAAGCTTCTCCACTACCTAGAACGTACAAGATGGGACGTGATGGAATACTCTCCCATTGCCAGGCTGCAGCTGCAACAACCCTGAAGAAAAGCAATGCATTCCTGGAATCTGCTTAATTGTCCCATCAGATGTTTTGTACTGCATTCTCCATGCCTTGCTTTGTATGTTTACATTTCTGCTGTTTAATAACCTCACCAAAACATATTTAAGTTCATCAAAAGCAAATTATTATGGATGTTCTAAATCTGAAATAAAAACAGAAAATGCTAGAATGCTTCGGTCAAGAGCAAGAAATGGTGATAATATTTTTTGTTGAGCATCTTGCAATAATAAAAAAACTAAAGTTACATTTACAGATAAGAACAGAGGAAAGCTTTCACCAGTGTCCATTTTTTTAATGCTCCCCAACTTTCACTTTTTACCTAGAGGTATTCCCATACCTTGATCTATTGACACATTCTGCTGGCCCAGTCCTGGGAGAGTCTCACAGTCTTCAGTTAATTAATTTGTTCTTTCTTTGATTTCAAGTGTAAGCAATAACAAACTTTATAATCTATCATATATATAAACTATAAAAAATGTGACAAGACGTAGATGTTTTTAACCAGCTCAGAGATGTGCCCTAAAGCCATAAATCTGATTCATCCTCTGCTATACAATACTGTTGACCAGTGATGTACATGCGAACTAAAACATTTTAGGACTGAAGACATGAAACCCGACAGTGTGTCTGATCTCTTTATCCTGCCAGACAAAACACTTAGTGAAAGTATATATTCATCTTAACCTTGCAATGAATACCTGCATAATAATACCTCTTGCATAATTACATTCATGTCTCAGTAACAAAAACACTGCCTCTGGTACTGTGGATGTAGGTTACCATTTCAACAATTGTTTGTGTCTTGAGAGAAACTGTAGAAAGCACTTGGATTTACCTCTTGATGAAGCTCACTGATCTAAGTTTAACTTTTATGGTCTTGTGAGTAATGTCATAATAAACTTAGATAAAACCAACTGCTGTGCACAATCAATTCTAATTAATAATATGAAGTTTTCCTTGAATTATGTAACGGCAATTTTAGTAACAAATGTATAAACATGATGGAAATTAAAACATATCCTTGAAGAGTAGAATATACAGAATATTCTCTTACTGAAAGGATGTTTTAAAAGAAATAAACATTTTGCTGTTTATTTTGGAGTTTAGGAGGTATCATTACCTCAATTATTATTATTATTATTATTATTTCCCTCATAATGGATGGGAGTTGTTTGGTCTTGGAGGGGGTGGGTGGAGAGTGTGGGGTGAATACTGCAATCCTACCATGCATGGCGCTGTTAACTATCTTTTAGGTATGTTTCATGACTTCTGAGTATCCAACCCTGGAAAGGTGGGATGTTTACATATTTTAGTTGGGCTCCCGCAGTGTAATTAGGTGCCTACATTAAAATTAACTGTGTATGCATGTGTTTCCCAAAGGTCAGGAAACTTGGAAATGAAAGGAAGTAGGAAGATACCAAATCTAAAAGTTAATTTTCTTTGTCAGCAATCCTGTTTGTTGAAAGACCAAGTGTTCCCCTTAGCCTCTCAAAGGGGTGATTAGTCTTTTCCTTGCTGGCTCCTACATCTCTCTTTCCCATGATTGCTGTTCTCCTCCCTCCAGCCTTTCCACAGCATTAACCTCCTCACTGATGTTCAGTTTGGGTTCTGCCAGAGCCACTCAACTCAAGACTCACCATAGACGTGGTCTAAACGTGGATAAAATAGCCAAATTCCTGTGATAAAGTGAGATTGATTGACATCATGTCAGCATGTACCCTGAATATGGTAGCAAGAACACCTAACAATACTGAATGTAACTCAAAGGGAAAAGTCTCCATATGTAGCACAAAATAAGATGGGTGTGATTGTTCAAGAACAATCATTTCAATCTAGGACATCACTGCAGAATTTCCTCAGGGTCATGTCTGAGACCCAACCAGCTTCAGCTCTTTCATCAATGACCTTCCATCCAACATTAGGTCAAAAATGGGATGTTTGCTGATGATTGCACAGTATTCAAACCCAGCCACAGCCCCTCGTTTACCAAAGCAGTCCCTGTGTCCACTTGTAACAAGACCCATAAAACATTCAGGTTTGAGTTGATAATAATGTTGTGTTACATAGGTTCTAGGCAATGTCCATAGCCAATTAGAGAGAATCTAACCATCTCCCATTGATATTCAACCTCATTACCATTGCTAAATACTCCACCATCAACAGCCTACGGGTTACCCACTGACCAGAAATTTAACTGAATCAGCCATATATCATGTAGATATAATGTGGCTAAAAGAGCAGTTCAGAGGGTGGAGATTCTGTTGCAAGTAATTCAGCTTCAATCTCCCCAGTGCCTGTCTGCCATCCACGAGGCATGGTAAGGAGTGTGATTGAGTATTCTCCATTTGCTTGAAAGAATGCAGCTCTAACACTACTCAAGAAGGACAGCACCATGTAGAAGGATAAGGGCAGAAAGTTTATATATAAGAAAATCTGTAAATTTCCCTCCAAGCGACATACTACTCCGATTTGGAAAGAGATTGCTATTCCTTCACTGTCATTGGATCAAAATCCTGGAACTCCCTTCCCTGTTGTGAGTTTTGTTCTAAATAAGCAGGAGGAGTAACTAAACTTTTTTCAAGGTTGTCGACTTTAAAGAAGGCCTTTAAGGGATTTTTCACAGAATTCAATATGGCTGAAGTCATGACTGACAATTGTAGAAAAAAGAATATTGTGGGCTGGAGGACATTACAAACGGTGAGACCATGAAATAATTTGAACATGACAATCAGAGTTTTATATTGGAAACAGAGGAGACTGGGTACTTTGCCAAAGTGGTATAGATAGATGTATGAGACTTGGAGAGGATTAAAATCCAAATTTTACTTAGTTAAATTTTATGGAGAGTATGAGTTTAAAATCTTCATGAAGAAACTATCAAATAGTTGATTCTGGAGGTGATTAAGAGGGGAGAGGTTGAATAGGTTGGGGCTGTTATCCCTGGAGTGTCTGAGGCTGAGGGGTGACCTTATACAGGTTTATAAAATCATGAGAGGCATGGATAGGATAAATAGACAGAGTCTCTTCCCTGTGTTGGGGGAGTCCAGAACTAGAGGGCATAGGTTTAGGGTGAGAGGAGAAAGAGACCTGTGGGGCAACCTTTTCACACAAAGGGTAGTACATGTAAGGAATGAGCTGCCAAAGGAAGCTATGGAGGCTGGTAAAATTGCAAGATTCAAAAGGCATCTGGATGGGTATATGAATAGGAAGGGTTTGGAGGGATATGGGCCAGGTGCTGGCAGGTGGGACCTAGATTGGATTGGGATATCTGGTTGGCATGGACGTGTTGGACTGGAGGGTCTGTTTCCGTGCTGTACATCTCTATGACTTTATGATTCTAAGACATGGATTTAGCAGCAGCAGGTAACATTGGAGATTTTGGAGGTAGGAGATGAAGGTGTGCAATCTTTTGGTGGACAGTTTAATATGGGGCTTGGGAGCTCAGCTCAAGGTGAAATCATTTGCTTAGGTAGTAAAATGTTAACTTTAATATGAGACAGTAACTGGGTGAGGGATGGAATTGGTGTCCAGGGTACAGACTTTGAGGCAGGGCCCAAAGATGAAGATTCCTGTTTTCACAAGGTTTAACTGGGGGAAATTGTGACTCATCCAAAACTGGATGTCAGACAAACAGATTGATAATATAGAGGAAGTGGAAGGTTTGAGAAGGGTCATGGAGAGGGGGAGCTGAAAGCTGTCAGTGTACATGTCACAAGCAGTTACCTGTTATTTTCTCTGTTATTTATGCAATTTATATATTCATAGGCTACAAATTGCTTGCTGTCTTATTTTAAGATTACTACTTGCAGTCAGAACACTGGTTGTATTATCTTGTAAAAATGGATACTGATTCATTTACATGGATATTTAACACACTTTATAGCAACCAGTTATTTGGCAATTTAAAGGAAGTTAATTACAGACCCAGTTTAAAGAAGAAAAAATCTTGTACCTTGTGTGTTTATATATGCTTTCTTTGTGATATGTTTCCTTTCTGAAATATGTTTTGTTGTTGTTGCCATAAACTTACTTTGTAAATTGAGATAATCAGAGGAACATTAATGACTCTTTTTTGGTTGAATCATGTTTCAGCTGATGGCTGACTTAGAACTCTGTCAAAGCATGCCAGATCACAGGGAAGATTGGAATAGTGGGCTGGTTGACTCACTCCTGCCTCCTTCCACCCCACACGGTGAATCTAGCCTTTAGTACTGCTTAAGCTGCACAGCTGCACAGAGACGTGGCTGTGATTATGTGTCAGCCTCCCCGCTGCATGACTAACCAGTGACATTTTCAAAGCTCCACTGATTGTTCATCTCTAATGGAGGAAAGCACGCTTTATAACCAGTGTTGTCAGGTGAATAACTAACTATGTGTTGCACTACAGAGTTAGCTTCAGGAAACAGCTCTGTCAGTTAAACATTAATGTAAATGAAACTATAGGAATTTATACAAAAGCATTTATCTATATTGTCAGCTGCTACAGTGGAGAATATTACAAAATTTACATTTGTTATGAGAATTAATTTGATTCAAACTCTTCAATTGATTAATGAAAGGTTTGGTGCTAATCACAATGTCATGTTCTATGTAAGCTGATGAAATAGAATATTTGCTTGTCAATGTACCTAAATATTATTAATGTTGATAACATAGCACTTTGAGGAACACAAAATGTCAGAGGCAGATAAATAAAGATTGGTGAAAGTAATATTCTTTGCTGTTCAATCTTTACGAAAGGAGAGCTTTTTTTTCCACTGATTAAACAATCTTAGGTCTGTTTGCTATGATGGAAAATGTTAAAAATCACACAACACCAGGTTATAGTCCAATAGGTTTATTTGGAAGCACTAGCTTTCAAGGTTCTGCCTCTTCATCAGGTGGTTGTGGAGCAGGACCATAAGACACAGAATTTATAGCAAAAGGGTTAACAAAAGGGCTATACATTCCATGTCTTATGGTCCTGTTACAGAAGCACCTGATGAAGAGGCAGTGCCTTGAAAGCTAATGCTTCCAAATAGACTTGATGGACTATAACCTGATGTTGTGTGATTTTTAACTTTGTCCACTGCAGTCCAACACTGGCACCTTCAAATCATGATGAAAAACAATTGATTGAGGATGATATTGATGATGATGCAGTGCAGCATCTTGTCAGCTCATTTGCAAGAAGATCATTTTATCCAAACATCATCTTTTGAGAAGCCCCAATATCTTTTTTGTAAAGCACAGTTAGCTTTCTGTAGCTTTTGTTTAATGCAAATTGCATCGAAGGCATTGGATTTCTATCAATGGAAAAATTAACATCTAGACATAAAATTTCCTTAGGCTCTGAAATTATGCAGATCGAATATTAGCGCATGAACATTGAGCATTCATATGAAATTCCCTTGTCCATTATTTCAATAGATCATTTCTTTAGCAGGCTAATACTCCCATTAAAATAGTAAGCAAAAAATATGATCCATTAAGCATTAATATTTAAGCCCATAAGGGTCTTATGGTTACCCTCAAGTATATTTTGATGAGAAAATGTTTAAAACCAATGGCTGAATAAATTAAGGGAAAGTTTCAATTTTAATATTCTCGTAAGGATGTAACAAGTTGAGAGGGAATCCCCCTAACCATCGTTCTTTGGATTTTGTACCAAGATCTCCAAGGTTTTGCGTTGAATCATATGCAAAAGACAGGCACAAAAACCTGTTATTTGTTACCCAGCACGGCATTCACATTATTTGCATTATAATTTGCATTAAGACAGTTTTAACTTGAAATTCAATAACAAATGCTTTAGATGAAGGCCAATGACCAATGTGATGGGGCGAAGGTTGCAGTACAAATCAAATAATAGAATGTGATGAATCGTTAAATAGTCTATTTTTAGTGGAATGTTACCAGTTGGCAAGAGGCCTTTTTCTAGGAGACTACAAATATCAACAACCATTTGATGGGAAACTTGGAGCCTGCTGAGAAACTGGTTCTAGCACACACCCAGAAATTGTACCCGCTGGCTGTATTCCCTGCATTAAGGGCTCTGACCTACTGCGAGTTGGAATTCTGTGCTTATGCCCACTGAGTGTGCAGCGAGAGATTTTGAAGAAAACACTGGTGTTGCTGCTGCCATTCCACTTGTTCCTCCCGAACTGAGGTCCTAGATGAGCTGCATTGCCTGTTGCCCTGCAGACTTGAAAGTTGGCATCTGTGAAGTGCAGATCCTAGATAGGTGCAATGTTTTCCAAAGAATTGGAAATCAGTCTCAAAGCATTGAAAGTACATTCTTAGAATAGGTCCTATGAGCAAAAAGCATTTATCTTACGCAAATAAGTCAGAGCTCTTATTTCAAGGGTTTCTTTTCTGTTAATTTCTTGGCCTCCTCAAGTCACACTGTCTTCATCTTTGCTCTGTCTAGCAAGTTACACAAAGAATGGGGAAGCCCATGGATCCACTGTTCATTTTGGAATCCCAGGTTAAAAAAAAAACAACTAATGGGTAGCTTACGTATTTAAATAGGAGGGCCTAAAGGGGTTTACTGTGTGCTGGTTAAAGGTGGAAGACTTGAAGATTTATTGCAGTCAACTCTCTGGCATGACACCAGTACATTTGATTTAACCTGCAACCACACATAAACCCACTTATATTGACAGATTCAAATTTCTCTAATAGTTTAAAATTACATCCCAATAAAATGCTATGGGATTTGTTACAGTCTTGGAGGTGTGGTCCTTTGGGTAAGATGACAAATTAAGCCATTTAGGTTATAGTAATAGATTGAATTAATAATTATTACATAGCTATATTAATACTCATTATCCTATGACATAATTTGACAGATTTAGTCAACAATTTGACACTAAAAACAGATTACCCTATTATTTATCTCAATGTTGTTTATTGACTTGTATTGCTGACTTTATCAATTATAGAAGTAATTTATCTTTGAAGAATCTGCAGGGGAGCAGTGATTGGAGGAAACTTCAAAAGGGACCCTCCACTGTGGTTCTTATCTTCCCCGTCATCTCCTGCTCTCCTGTGATATGTGTTAAACTATGTGGCAATCCAATTTTCAATCTTGGTTCATCCATCCAACGTGAGCCCATCTGGGCTGATACATGAATCCTGGAACAGTACAGTCTCACGGTGAGTCACCTCCTCAAAAGACCCTTCATCCAAACCATCCCTTGACAGATATTTGAAGGGCCTATGGGAGATGAAAGATATAAATTAAAACTGGCAAGGTGAGTGAGTTTTTACCCATCATGATGCATATTATCATTAATCACTGCCTGCTGACATCAAGATGACATGAGTGTTTGATGTTAGATGTTTGATGTAGATGTTATATTTAACTCTGTCACCATTTAGCTCGAAGAACCTAATCTTTCCAATCCCAGTGGCCAAGCTTCCATGTCCCAGCTTGTCATCAGCATCCACCTCCTCTACAGTTCTCAATATGGAGATTGTGACTCTCCTCTCATTCTCAATCTACCTCTTCCTGACATTCTGTTCCCACTTCATATGCAAGTAAAGAAGAGACCTTGGGGGCTGAGAGATCAACCTTGCAAGGAATAGGTGCAAAATTGCAATAGCTGATACAAGATGATGCAAATGGTCATTGGTAATGCATCAGAAGGGGATGTGAAGAGGTGCCTCAACAGACAGACAAGGTTTGTTGGTAGGAGTAATGTGCAAGAAAAGACATGGGAATAGGCAGAATAAAGATTCCATACACATATGTACTATACCATTATATTTTGACTTGATCAGGGTATTTGCAGCACTTTATCCAGGAATGAGATACCACACTTCTATTGCTAAGTTTCTCTGCCAGCTCCAAGCACGCCTGCTTCATTTCATTATCTGTCCCTTTTGTTTATTCAAGGAAGCAGAATCTTATTGGGGGTCTTTACACTCCACACCATTATTTCTAATGACTCATATGAGAAGTGTGGCAGTACCTTGTCACATTGGGACTCCAACTTGGTGGGTTTTGACTCTGACCATGTACTTCGACAAATGCTTAGTCTTGATTACTTTGGTTTTAAATCATAAACCTTTGGATTCTGGACTCATTGCCAATCTCCCCTACAGCAAGTAGTTCTAAAGATTAAAATTCAGTTTAGTGAGTTGAAATCCTTATATATGGTACTGAGTGTCTCAGCTGCTAGTTTGAGGAGTTATTGAGCTCAGTTGGCTGGATGGGTGGTTTGTAATACAGAGTGATGCCAACAGTTCAGGTCCTGTTCTTGCACCAGCTGAGCTCACCATGAAGGTCCCATTCTTGCCTGAGGTGTGGTGGCCCTCAGCTTAAACTCTCCACCAGTTGTCTCTCTAATGAAAGAGCAGCCTGTAGTAAGTTTACTTTCATTGTTTAGAGTACTATCAATGAAGCTAAACTCACAGATTTGGTTTATAATATGATAATTTCCAGTGTTCAAAATATTTAACTTGTTCCCTCTATTTATCCTTGGTAGCATTTAACACATACAACGTCCAAGAAAGTACTTCTTCAGGATGTCTGAAAGTGTTTCACAGTTCATGAAACTTTTCCAAAAGGTATAGGCACTGGTGCTTTTATTTAAAGAAACACTGCGTCCAACTTATGTGCAGTAACATCATTTTAAGGTGGCATTGATTGCATTATAATTGTTGCCTTAAAACATGCATAAAAGTTATGTTTAACCTCATCCAATAGAAAGCACCTTCAACAATACAGCATTTCCTCAGTGCTTCACTAAAGTGCCTGGGCAGATATGTGTTCAATTTCTATAATGGGCTTTGAACTTTTGACCTGGAGAAGTGAGAAAATTGACATCAATGCCGTCTGAAATTTGAGAGCTACCTTTAAGCCCCTATTTATATTATTATATGGTAAAACATTGGAAGTAACCCAAAGCAATTTTCCTTCTCTTAGGATAAGACAAAACAGCTGACAATGGAAACCAAGGGTTTGAGATATCATCGAGACACCAGGCATTCGGTGGTGGCAAATATTTTATTGATACTACCTGTCTGTCTGTAATTATATTCAGTAAAGCATGTTGCTGTTTACTCACAACAGTGAATATTTCACTTTATTATATGGTGGCAGTGATGACCCACAGAATCAATGGCAAGCAGTCATAAAAGCTTAAAATGAACCCCAGCGACAATACATGAATGGACAATGAGACCAGCCCAGCAATCCAGACTCAGAGGTGATGGAAAGACCTGAAGTGAGGATCAGAGGAAATAGACCAGAACAAGCAATGAACTTCAAGACACATGTAAGCACCGAGTATTAAAATCAGAATGAGGAGCCAGATGTCCACTGTGTTTCACTTTAATCAAAAAGAGTTTAGAGAGATTTTGTATGAGATTCTTAATCATTATGATTCAATCATTAAGATTCTTTATTAAGCGGACCCACCCTTACAGCTTTAAACATTTTTAAGTTGGCAGCTATCAAATATGCTAACCCCAACTAAATGTACCCAGTGATCATTCTCAATTGCAGCCACTCCAGCTTTAATACCACAACAGGGTGCAGCACACAGGCCATTTCTCTCAAGACAGAAGCTGAAAATGATAAATAAAGAGGGCAATGAAGAAGGTCAACCTGACAGCAGAAAGAACTCTAGTCAATAGGTTGCACTTTCAGCATATAGTTACAGAGAAGAAAATCTGTTCATTTATCTGAGACATTGGACCTTCCTTTATCTTTGGATTCAGGTGGCACTGTTCCTGAAAACCCACTTGTCTCTTTTGAGGAGAAACATTCCTTTCTTGAAGAAGATGAAGAAGAAATAAAGTTGTCCACTTATTGCACAGAACCTGCCAAGGAGATGTGGCAATAACAACTGCACCCACAGTTGGCTGAAGAAGTATCACCAAAAGTAAAAGCCCAGTCCACTAGTGGGATGAAAGATCAAAATCTTACACTAGTTCAGTCACGAACAAAAGTAAGTGAGTTGTCAAAAATGTATTTAGCCAATGAAGTGAGAAGAGAATCTGACCTCCCTAGGATTCTGAAGATAGAAAGAGATTTTGAGTTATGCGGGAAAGAGGTCTCAGAACCTCAACACAAATTCATAATCATTGAAGCTTCAGGAAAGGTGGATTGTGTCACACCTTCACAGGTAGGAGTCAATTACATTCAACAATTCTTTGAAATCGTACAGAAAACTTGACACATTTGAAGTAAAAAGTCAGTCCTCAGAAAATATCTTTCAGGAAGAAATATAACAACTGCAAGTAGATAATAAACAAAAAACTATCCAAAGAAAGAGAGAACCTTAAGTCCGGATCATTCTAATATTCAACAGATGTTGCTGGTGTGCTGAAAGCTGCAAAGGAAACCCATCATCAAGCCATGGAAACACAAAAGAGCTTTTATACAACCCAACCCTACAAGACAAACCTCTTGAAGATTTAGAGGTGCAAATATCTTGTCAAAGCTTAATGTTGAGTATCAGCATGAGCTTGAACAGATCAAACTCAATAAATTAGCACAGTCTAACTATGTCAGTGAGACTACTGTCCAGTAACAGTAATCATGTTTAACAGGCTGAACATGAGAAACTTACAGAAGATTTACAAAACTCTTGTACTCAGATGACGGGAGTTCACTCCAAATTACCCAACAGACAGGTGATGTAGGAAGAGGAAATGTTCAGAAGATTATGGTGAATAATTATCTGAAAAAACTTTTTGATCTGAAAACTTTTCCAACACTTGTATAGTTAACAAATGATGGTTTGGCCTTTCAAAAAAGACAGAATGAGAAACTTTTAAGTAGATCAGCAGATCGGACTGCCATCCAGGAATGTCTTATTGATCTTGTTATATCAGTTATTCTGTTATCCATGGTGGAACACTTCTTCCTTCTCACAAAGTCCTTGAGAAATCATTGACTGGACCTCTGCAGCATCATGCTTCAGTGATTGTCAAATCTATACTACCACCTACAGAAATAGAAATTTTTACCTTAAAAGAAGTAAAGAAGTCTTCATTTCTTCATTTTCAATACTGTCTTCAGAATGCCCTTCATTGTTCTTTTCATTGATTACATTTATCCCTAGAACAGGAAGTAAAGTACATAGGAAAGTGACAATTTCAATTCCTTGTCTTCTCCTATATTTATGTCACAGCATATCACCAGCTGTTGTCAGAAACTGCCAATCTACTCCACCCCCCTGTGCAATCCCTTCAAGAAAACAAGAGATACATACATCCAAGAAGAGCAGAGAATAGTTGTTGGAGATTAGTTTTGCATGTGAAAGAGATTGGTAGAGGGAAAAGTGGAGTAGAAGAGTCAAATGCTGATTGTTAAATATGAATGATTGGAAGTGGCACTATGGTAGAATAGGGACTACAGGGGATCATCAAATCTTTGAAGTTCTGGTAAGACTTAATGGGAAGTAGTGCTATTTTCAAATTGGAAAAATGATGGTGTGAGTGGTGGGGTGTGTTCAAGTTCCCTCCACCTCTTCAGTGGGTTAAAATGATTTGGAGATTGGAGAATGTCTCAAGTGAAGGGAATTATACCTTTCCTCTAAGTATAGCTACTGAGCATGTGCAAATGAAGCTATATTATAGTCATAATGATGTCAGCTCACACAGAAATGGAGCTTGGTTTTATAGAGTCCCAGATCATATGCCCTCTATTGCTATCCTCTGAATATAGTTATGTGGACTGGTTAGCTCAGTTGGCTGGTTTAGAATGCAGAGTGATGGGTTCAAATCCTGTGTCAGCTACAATGAAGGACTCTCCTTCTCAACCTCTCCTCTCACTTGACCTTAGCTGTGCTGACCTTCAGGTTAAACCACCAATCTGTTGTCTCTCTCTATAAATCATAGAGCAGCCCTATGGTCCAGGAGGACGATGGTGACTTTACCTTTTACCTAAAGTTATGTTGAATAAAAGCTATTGCTGTTCACTCACAAGGTCTCACACATTGTTCAGTAGAACTTCACAACAGGATTCATTCACTGAATATGAAAATTGGGGCATATTTCTTTTAGCTCAGTTGGCTGGATTGGCAGTTTACAGAGCAGGGTGATGGGTTCAAATTCCAACACCGGTTTGAAGTTACCATGAAGGAGGAGACAGGATGTCCGCAGATGCTGGAGATCAGAGTTGAGAGTGTATTGCTGGAAAAGCACAGCAGGTCAGGCAGCATCTGAGGAGCAGGAAAATTGACATTTTAGGCTGGACCCCTTCATCAGGAAAAGATGACGAAGGGCTCTGGTCTGAAATGTCGATTTTCCTGCTCCTCGGATGTTACCATGAAGGAATCTCCTTCTCAATCTCTTCCTCGCCTGAGGTCTGGTGGCCCTCAGGTTAACTCACCACCAGTCACTTCTCTCAAATGAGAGAGCAGCCCTTATGGTCTGGCAAGACTATGGCAACAGAACAACAAAACAAAAATATGTCTTATTTAGGGTTAACTAACAATCTGTTTTCAATTGTATCCTCAGAAATCAAGGTTCAATGTTCAAAAAATCCTATTGTTTAATTGGCAGGGCATCGTCAAAAGTTTGAAGTTCTGGTAATACTTGATGGGGAGCAGTGCTACTTTCAAATTAGAAAAATGATGGTGTGAGTGTTGGGGTGTGTCGAAGTCCCCTCCACCTCTTCAGTGGGTTGAAATTATTTAAAGTTATGCACTAGTTTTCTGTTATCATTCACTTAAGCAAGTGAAATGTAGAAATTGAAGGAAAGATGCAGTTATAACTGTCCTTTTTGAAGATCAAGGCACATATTATTGCAAATAGCAACTAACAAATATTTCTGCAGTATTTTCATTTTCCCAATGAATTTACGTTATGGCAGGAGACTATTTAGTCTACCTGGCATTCACATTGAGTAATAATGTTCACCTATGGCTGGCCAACAAGTAGCCTTGACATAGCTCAAGTACCATGTAATATGGAAACATATTACGAGCACACAAGAATATAGCAATATTTAAAGGTTAAGGTGGTGCAGACCAAGCCTATTAAATTGCAATTGCATTGAAAATAGTATTTAACCAGAGAATGCTTCGAATGTGGAATCTGTTATCATAATGAGTAGCGTAGGTGCATTTAAAGGGGAAGCTGGATAAGCATGAGGGAGAAAGAAATAGATTGTTATACTACTCAGATTAATGGCAAAGCTCGTCTGGAACATAAACACTAGCATGACCTGGTGGGCTGAATGGCTTAGGCAAAAGTGAAGACTGCAGATGCTGGAGATCAGCGTCGAGAGTGATGTGCTGGAAAAGCACAGCAGGTCAGGCAGCATCCAAGAAGCAGCAGAATCAATGTTTCAGGCAAAAGCCCTTCATCAGAATTGAGGCTGTGAGCTGAGGGGGTGGTGAGAAAAATGGGAGGGGGGTGGGGCTGGGGGGTAGGAAGCTGAGAGTGCGATGGAGGTGGGGGTAATGGTGGTAGGGCGGGGAGGAGCGTGGTGCAGATAGGTGGGAAGGAAGATGGACAGACCAAATGGTTTGTTTTAATGCTTTAGTTTGACACAAGTCAGAGGTATTTATGTATTCAATTACTATTACCAAAGCTATAGTATGTTATTCTCTGCACAAATCATGTTAATACCTTGAGTTTTGAAATGCTCTGGTTGATTTGATTGCCCTGCCTTTTAAATTGTCTCTATTTTGGGAGCTTGGGGCTAGCTGTTCTAAACCTTCCTCTTGATTGGCACTGCATTCAGTAAGCTAAAGTTACAGTCCAAAAAGTACGCGACATGACTGACTTCCTTTTCTCTTTCAGATATCTTATTTCTACAAAGTCACTTGGGCTGGACAACGTTTCTTAGAAAGCTACAAGCACACACAAAAGGTGCTTGGTTGCAGCAAAGAAAGGCAAACAAGTTGAGTTTCAGGCACGAGGGATCCTGTGAATATGACTCATTGTAAGAAATGAAATACACATAAGAGGATGTCACGAACCTTCACTGTCTACGACAACACATGGGGCTTCCAGACATCTCGTAACAAACCATGGCAACAGCACATGCTTGTCCACACTACCAATGTGGTTATATGTGTGTCACCCTGGCTTCCCATTTTAAAATACTTTCAAAACTTGAATTAACATATGGCCACTTTCTATCATTATCGTGAGATAAATTGAAAGTTGCATATGTGGTTGATATTGAAAAATCAGTTTTTACTGTTGACGTGGATTCATCACTGCTGTGCCCTTTACAGCACTAAGTGAAACTTTAGCACAAACATCCCAGCAGCACATTTGGGCACAGGGGCTCACCAGAGCATCCTTACTCACAACAGCTGCCAGCATTCAATACAGTTTAAAAAAATCTATTTAAAAATAATTTTCTAACAAAAACCCTACGCAAGAATAGAATATCTATAGCCAATGAATTCTTCTGGAGATTCACTCGAGACTCCTGGATAAGGGAAAAGATTACCTGACACGCCTCATCACAATTCAACCCCAAAGCAATATGATATTCAGAGTATGCCACCTGTTTATCTGTTGCTATGGTTTAAAACACAGGCAAGTGACCCATTTATAGAATGAGAACAACATTAGTGTGATATGTCTTTCTTTTTGCAGTATCTCTGCAGATGTACAAAATTACATTTCAATCAAAGAACATAGAATGTTCTCATTCTATAAATGGGTCACTTGCCTGTATTTTAAATGTACAGCAAAGCAACAGGCCATTCTGCCCACAAAGTTGTGCCAAAAATGACACCAAATGAAACTAATCCCTTCTGCCTGCCCATGATTCATATCCCTCCATTCCTTGCATATTCATGTGCTTATCCAAAACTCCCTTAAATGCCTTTACCATATCTGCTTCTACCACCACCTCAGGCAGTGAGTTTTAGACTCCTACCACTCTCTGTGTAAAAAACTTGCCCCTCATGTCTCCTTTGAACTTTTCCCCTCTCACCTTAAATACTTGCCCCCTAGTATTAGACGTTTCAACTCTGGGAAAACAATCCTGACTGTCAACCCTGTCTATACATCTCATAATTATATGAAAATCTATCAAGTCTCCCCCCAGCCTCCACCACTCAAGAGAAAACAACCTGAGTTTTTAAGCCTCTCCTTATAGTTCATATCCTCTAATCCTGGCAACATCCTGGTAAATCTCTTCTGCACCCTCTCCAAAGCCTCCACATCCTTCCTGTAACCAGAATTGAATGCAATACTCTTAAGTGTGGCCTAACCAAAGTTTTCTAAAGCTGCAACATGATATCCTGACTCTTGTACTCAATTCCCTGAACAAAAAAGGTAAGCATGCCGTATTCCGTCTTTGCCATCCTATCTATATGCGTGACCACTTTCACGGAGCTATGGATTTGAACCCCAAGATCCCTCTGTACATCAATGCTGTCAGAGTCCTACCATTAACTGTATGGCATAATTAGGCAAAAGTGAGGACCGCAGATGCTGGAGATCAGAGTCTGATTAGAGTGGTGCTGGAAAAGCACAGCAGGTCAGGTAGCATCTGAGGAGCAGGAAAATCAATGTTTCAGGCAAAAGCCCTTCCTAATGAAGGGATTTTGCTCGAAACATCGATTTTCCTGCACCTCGGATGCTGCCTGACCTGCTGTGCTTTTCCAGCACCACTCTAATTTAAACTCTGTATTGCATAATTGTTCAATTAAAAATCAGTACCAAACACATTATAATGCTATCACATCTCTGTCATCTTGAGACTCAGTTTTTCTAATGTCCACTTGCTCCCTATCCTCCTATCCTTTTTAGATCTCACCAGCTAAACAGTCCTGAATAACTTCCCTGCTTCCCCAAATCAACTGGAGGATCTTTGAGCACTAAATTTGCACATGATTTTCTGTGCATTTTGCATCTACCCCCACACTTTACTGAAAATGACATTGTTGCTGTATTTTCACATACCATCACTGCTGGCATGTTGTATCTTCTGGTTACCAATCACTGGTCGTGGGTAGTTTTCTGCAAATGATCTTCCTTTTGACTCTTCTAACCAAAACAAAATTGGGTTAAACATCCCCCAATGGGGCACTATGACAAAAAACTGAGCCCAAGAACCTGTTTAATTGTCCATGGCAGAGGGTACTTCACTATAAAGTTTTCACTTGTCTTAAATAACAAGATGGAGTCTATAGCATGATAGCAATAGGCATAACTAACATGACTAGTTTGGCATAATTTCAGTTATCAAGAGTCCGGAAAATCATGCCTTTCTCCATTCGAACCTTATGCAAGACTAATAGTTTCCCCACCCAAAGACTGTATGACATCATCAGGTTCAGTCGAGCTCAATACAACAAAACATTATTTTCTCAGAATGATTTTTTTTACAGCAATAGTGTTTTTAGCCCTCCTAATGTCTGGCAATGCCACACCTCCTTATCGATAGTTTTTAGTCTTGATATTGGGGCAAGGAATGCAACATTGAACATCACTTCTCCTGTTTTTGGAAGGAAGTTAAGTCCACGGGATGCCAAATTCAGACTTTGAGACAGTTACTATGTTGACAGAACTGTAACTTTAGGTTATCAGCTCCTCTGTGTTGTCTGAAGAACTGACTCCTTGTTCCACAGTTGCTTTCAGTGTTATGGTGATTCCAGTACCGAACTGATTCTTTCACATTGTACTGCTGTGCAGAGGTAACCCAGTGCATCTAGAATTTCATGGCATCTAACCTTCAGTTTTCTTCCATACGCTGGAATTTCAAAGCCATCATCAGAGAGCTGATGATCTCCTTCCAGACTTCTGACTCCTGGATTGTCTCTCCCATTGTCTGAGGTGAACTACATTATTGCTGAGTGAAGCTCCATGGGAAAATCTAGCTGAATTATACAGGTGTCAGTGTCTGGATTGATATTTTCAAGGTCGAAAGCAAGTGATACTTTGGTTCCATTGCCTTGCTCTTCCTTTGGTCACTCAAGTCCTGAAACAATATTTAGTTCTGAAATGGAAAAGAGAGACAATTAGTCTCAAGGGTAAACAGAAACACATGAATGGTTGCTGAAATCAGCTACCTTTGGTGATGCTGAACATGTATGGTCATATTAAATTAGGAAGGGGATGAGACTTTCAAGTGCACTAAAATCCTAATTTATTTATTTATTATCACGTATACCTAGAAAGATGCAGTAAAAAAATCTTTTGTTGCTGCAATTCATTGGCATTTTTGAGTTACAGAAAGAATAAAAAGAAATTACATAAATTGGGCTTATCGTCTGAACAAGGGGTCTTCAAACATAGCTCCACGGCTTCTGTGAGGTATCCTGAGCGTCAAGGAGAACCTTCTCCAGGGAGAGCAATGATGATCCCATGACAGTCCATGCTTCAGGCATGCCATAGCCAGGAGCCCTTGCGCTGGGCACCATCTCTGCCGCAACCAATGACCCACCGAGCACTTCTCTGTTGAATGTAATCTCAAATCTGAATGTTCTGATTCTGTTGCTGTCTGCCATGCTTCGAAAAGCATGAATCAAAACCAGAAGCCTCAACCATCATGACATGTTGAGCAGATAAACATGTTCGCATTCCAAAGCGCAGGACCCATTCACAGTTCATTCAGTCAACAACAGGGAGGAATGGATTCACAGACTGAGGAGCATGCCTTGTGGTCGAGCAATGGACGTTACTTATCCCTGCCCATTAAGACCTTGATCCCCCTTTGAATGGGAACAATATATATATGTAGGTTCACTCTGCTATACTTTGCATTAGTTTGTCCTACATGGAAGAACAGAATGCACTAACATTAGCAAAGTGAGACTTTTTGGGAATATATATGCCATGGTGAAGTCGTGAGGATGTTGTATGATAGGTGGTAGAGCTGAGGGGAAGTGTGCGAAAATAATGATGGAGAGACTTGCAGATGTGGAATGTCTGAGTAGTAAAAGAAAGACATGATCGAGTGAGGTGTAATGCTGTAATTGTGGATAATTGAATGAAATGAGGAAAAGGAAAGTTTCTGAACGGTAGTGTAACACCCCTTTTCTCCCCAGTCAGAAAAACCAAATCACTCCTGCAGTTGGACTGGCTCCAGAGAACCACAGTGCAGCATCTGAGAATGTGGGGGCCCAGTTGTTTCAGGCATGGCCGAAGTATCCACAACAGATTCCAATGATCCATAAATGAAGGGCAGTTCTCCTTCAAGAGGAGCAGGTAGTCTTTAAACAGTGTCATAGACTGGTCAGTTTCTGGATGCCAATGGTTTGATCTGCCAGTGAGTGGCATGAGTATAGCTGGTGGTTCACCTATTCAGAGTTAATGCAGCACAGAGTTCAACAGCTTGATTGAACTGGTTTTGTTTGTTTTGTTGCAGACTGCAAGTGCAGTGTCAGTGCAGTGACCAAGAGATGACATAAATTAATTTCTACTCCTATCTTTTTGACAGGACTTTTAGTCACCCTCCCTAAATTTCCCATTGCATCCTATTGCCTGTGCCTTTATGGGTTTCAGCAAACCAAACTTTGAAGTTAATACTCATATTGCCTATGATTTTCTGGATATTAACATTATTACTCAGATCACGGACGGCAAATGAATAGGAGTTGTAATATGCAACGTTAATGGATGAGTTTCCTTGCTGGTAGAGTCACCTCATGAAATTAGTGACTTACTAGTTGGAAGGAAATTCTGCGTGTTGTGTAAGGATCAAGCAGACAATATTTTAAAACTGTCCCTAATTGGTGTGATTGTGATTATTGAGCTAATGTGCTTTGTCAGGGATCTGTATTAATACTCTGTTTTTTTTTGGAGGAGGTATACTGCTTACAAAGTTAGTGTTTCCAATTAAAGCTGCTGTCAGATGATGGTTTAGGCTTACACTCCACAAGGGGTCTCTATTAAAAGCCAATTCGATTCCCTCCACATGTCAGCAAGAAACAGCTGAATCGACCGGACAAAGCAAAGGCTACAGGGTCTACAAGCAACCTGATTGTGGTGTTAAGCTTGTGCTTCAGAACTACTCCAGCTGTTTCAGTATAGTTATGCTGGTATCTATCTGCCTAAGTGGGAAGTTGGCTCAGTCCGTCCTGACCACAGAAACTAGGAAATATCAAACCTCTGGATGTAGGTTTGCTCGCTAAGCTGGAAGGTTCATTTTCAGACTTTTCAGACCTACAATACTAGGTAACATTATCAGTGAGCCTCTGGATGAAGCACTGGTGGTCTAGCCCACTTTCTATTTAGGTGTTTAGGTTTCCTTGAGTTTGGTGATGTCATTTCCTGTGGCAATGTAATTTCCTGTTCTTTTTCTCAGGGGGTGGTAAATGGGATCCAAGTCAATGTGTTAGTTGATTGAGTTCCAGTTGGAATGTCATGCTTCTAGGAATTTTTGTACATGTCTCTGTTTGACTTGTCCTAGAATATCAAACCCAGTAAATTACCAGAGGCTGGGAATTCTGAAGCAAGTCATCCATCTCTTGACTCACAAAAGCCTGTTCACCATTTAAAAGGCACAAGTCAGGAATGTGATTGGATACTCCCCACTTGCCTGGATGAGTGCAACTCTGACAGCACTCACAATACTTGACCCCATCCAGGTCCAAGCAGCCCACTTCAAAGGCATCACATTTGTCACCTTAAGCATTCTCTCCTTCCACCACCAGTACACAGTGGCAGCAATGTTAACCATCTTCAAGATGCATTGCAGCAACTTGCCAAAGCTCGTTCAACAGGATCTTACAAAGCAGTGACCTCTAAGATCAAGGGCAGTGGTGCAAGTGAACAACAGCACCTCCCCAGTTTCCTGCCAAATCACACAATCCTGACTTGGAATAATATCATGGTTCCTTCATTGCCGGCAAGTCAAAATCCAAGAACTGCTGTGGATGTACTTCCTCCATGTGGATTTATGTAGTTTAAAAAGCCAACTGACCATCAACTCGCCATGGAGTGGCACAGTGACTAAATGGTTAGCACTGCAGCCTCGCAGCACCAGGAAACCTGGTTCAATTCCACCCTTGGCTGACTGCTTGTGTAGAGTTTGCACAATATCCCCACATCTGTGTGGATTTCCCTTCAGGTGCTTCAGTTTCCTCCCATGGTCCAAAGCTGTGCAGGTTGGGTGGACTGGTCATGTTAAATTATTCATAATGTCCAGGGATAAACATGCTAGGTGAACTGGCCATGGTCAATGCAGGGTTATTGAGTAGGGTTGGGTCTGGGTGGGGTGCTGTTTGGAGGGTCAATGTGGACTTGATGGGGTTGAATGGCCTGCTTCCACAGTGTAGAGATTCGATGATTTTATCAACTCCTTAAAAGTAATTGGGGATGTGCAATAAAAGTTGAGTTTCCCAATGACACTTAGGTCCCTTGAACTAACTATATGTAAAATCATCATGGAAGGACTCATTAGCAATGCAGTGCAAAACACATCAGATTGTGTCAAAACTGTTCTTTTCCAAAGATCATTGCAGCTGTAATGTGAACATGGGATACATGAGGTGAATACTTTAAGTGAGGTAAGAATGATCATCCTTGATATCAAGGCAGCAGTTGACTAAGTGAAACAACTAGGAAGCTCTGCAGGGGATGGAATCTTATCTAATACAAAATCAATGGAAACCAATTGCCTGCAATAGGACATTGCCTGCAGGTAGCATTTTAGGCAATGCCTAATACCAACCATTCTCAGTTGCTTTATCCATTACCTTCCATCTGTTTTAAGGTCAGAAATAGGGTCATTTGCTGTGTTCAGCCCCATTCACAACACCTCAGTCTATGAAGTAGTCTATCTCCACATCAATCATGACAACATCCAGGCTTAAATAGATAAGCGGCAAGTAATAATCATGCTACATCAGCAACAAGAGAGACACTAACCACTTCTCTTTCATATTGAATGGTATTGTCATTGTTGAATCTAACCATCAATAGTGTAGGAATCACAATGTACAAAAGATCCAACTAGATCAGTCACAAGCCAGCTCCACTGGATTTAACTGAAATTAAATATTCTACAGTGAAACCCAACTCCCATCTGTCCAGCCCTCCAACTTCCTCAAATCTTGGCACCGTCTCTTAAGATAGCTCTGTGATGGAATACTCTCCACATGATTGGATGAGTGACAATACAGAAGTACTTTGTCAATTTCAGTTAAATCAGTTCACTGGAACAGTAGGCTGACCACCACCTCAGGTAGCCATTCCCTCCACTACACATGTTCCATTGTTGCATACTTTCCACAGGATTCACTGGTACCAACACACCTAGTTTTTTTTTTGACATCACCACTATCCTTGAATAGCACTTTGATTCTATAGTGCATAATGGAGTGCGTGCACAAAGAGGTTGCAAAGTGGGATATGGAAAGGACATGAGGGCATGGAAGAGACCTGGCAAAAGTTTTTTTAATGCACTTTTATAAAGATTCTCAAATCAATACATCAGATTCTGAATTCTTTCAGGGGGCAATTGTGTGGAGAAGCTGTCCTGGCTCATGGAAATTGCAAAGCAGGAAGGTTGAGTTAAGATACCAATCGCTGAAATAAGCCTGGCCAGGTCAGGTCAGCAGTGGATAACATTGCTTTCTGCACTCTTCATTTGTGCCTGTGAAAATGTCTGGTGTTGGGAATGGGAATGGGGACCCTGGAATTGGGTCCTCCTGCCACCTTTACACACCTCCAGCATCAAGTAGTGGTAGTGAATACACAGTGACAAACAACTTTGATCATTTTTCCTTAAGTGCAGCCTCTTTCAGTGTCTTATCTTAAAGCAGAGTCATTCAGTTTAGCAAGAACAGAAAATGCTGGAAATATTCATCAGATCACGCGGCATCTGTGGAGAAACAGAGGTAGTGTTTCAGTTCGATATTTTTGTGCATCATAAGCATTCAGATCAAATTCCTCAGACCGTTCCCAAAGGGAGAATCTGTCTGACTTCAAGTCAAGGACATCAGCTATCACAGTGGTCAGACAAAATTGAGCAATGCTGGCTAATCAGAGGTAGGGGAAATAAAATGAAAAGGGTCATCTTTCTCTTCAGAAAAACTAGAGAGCAAATTTGTTTTTCAGATGTCATGGAGCTTTTGGAAGGAGACCAGCACAACCAGCTTCAGAAATAGAGAAGGTTCTATTCAACAGAAATGAGTGTGACAAGTCTGCAGAAGTTGCAAAGTGGAATAAAGTTGGCTGAGAAGGCTTGAGACTTACCATTTGCTGGATAAACAGAACATAATTTTATGAGAGACCGCAGAAAAAGAGGTATTACAGAGCCAGCACCCCATTGTGAAGCATGGTGACATAAGAAAATTTCCATCTTTGATAGAATACCGTTATTTACTTCACTGGCAAAATATAAGAGTAAGAAAAGTTTCTTTAAAAAACAGTTGACCAGGGAAAGATGATAGAGGATTGCATAGAACTTATCCAGTTGACTGATCTTTAAGGATGAATTTGCTCTCCACAAAAATTGAATGGACAAATAGGAAATTAGACATAAATTCTATAGGAATAAAGGCAGAAATTGGTGGAAATGATCAGCAGATGATGGACCCACAGTGGAAGAAGCAAAAAGACTCAGGCTAAAGTTTTTTCATCAGAATTTCTGCTTGATCTTTTGCTGAGTAGTTCAGCCTTATCACAACCAATGTGTCAACAGTGGAGTCCCACTACAACACACTGATGAAACACTGAGTACTGTTTTTTTTGTGCTGTTGCTGGTTGAGGAAAGAATATTATTGAGGATAGTAGATGAATGTTTTTTGTTTCTTTAGCAAATTGTGTCATAGGATCTTTTCTGTTCATTTATGCAGGCAAATGAAACAGCAATTTAGTATTTCTTTTGAAAGTTAGTATTACCTACACCATAAGTTCCTTGATACAGCAGTGAAGTGTCAGCCTGGGTTAAAGGATATTCAGATTTGAACCTGCAACCTTCTGGCAAAAAGGTGAAAGGAGGACCAATTGGGATTGTCCCAAGTTCCCTCCGATTTTCAAGTGGGAGGCAGTAACTACGTTATTGTCTGGAATTCTTTTTAATGTCCCAATCAGCAGCACAGTGAAGGAAGGACTAAAATATGGATACTGAGGTCTTCTACTGCTTCACTGCTTAACCTGCATGCACTTCCTTATGCCATACTAGGACTTGCAGGATTTTGCATCCCCACTGGACGCATAGATTTTATGATAGGCTTCCTCTTGGTGTTGTGAATCTTGGCACTTGGCACACATGTTAGATGACCCAGGAAAAACATAAAATGAATCAATGAATAAATAAAATTAAACAATCAAGGGTGGATAAAAATAAATCAACACAGAAGGAGTAAGTAAAAAGAAAGGATAAGTGCATTTCTCACTAATAATCTGAAGGTAGCTTAACCATCGACTGACCCAAATAAGTAATGTTTCTGGATCAGTAATTAAGCAAACAGAAACACTTGAGAATAAATGTTTCACCTCTTCAGCTATCTTTTTTTCAACAAAGATTGCTGTGTGGTGTTCTTGCACAGTTTGGTGCGATCGTGACTTTCAGTACATCACACACCATTTGGAGAGAGTGATAGACAGTGTAGGAGAGAGGTAGCAAGTACCATTAGTGGGTGTGTGGTGTTGTGATGACAGGATAAAGAAACAAATGGCCCAGAAAACAAGCTGTAGGGAAAACAGATTGAAAATATAAAGCACAGCTATATAATCATACAGTAGAGGCATCAGAGAAGATTTTCTTTCCTGGTGATTGGGCAGAGTGGTTTGACTGCATGGAAAATAGAATGCAAATATCACTACATTGGGAAGAATCACACATTCATAGGAGAGTCTCTTGATTTTCTAATCAATGGGAGATGGAAATGCTGGTAGATTCTCTTGAAGTGTTCAATCCACCTCTTTCTCTTTTTCTCATCCTTTCCCACCTTCGGATACTGTAAGTCCACCCTCCAGACTCATCTCCCTCCTCCCCTGCCTCCATCACTACCACCACCTCCTCCCACCACTTCCTCCACCCTACCCCCGCACTCCCCCACTGATTGGTCAATTTTCCATTATCCCAAGAAAACAACCATGAAGATAATACTCAAGAAAGCATACCCTGTTATCTTCATCAAAATCTAATGACAAACAATCTATTAAATTTGACCAAATTTGTCACAAAGTGACTATAGATAAGGAAAATCATGTGGCAAATATCAGCTCATTTAGGGCAGTCTGAAATCCTGTCTTTGTGATATTGCTTTGATTGAGACTGGAGGACTATATTGCTGCTCTACTCCCACTACTCCATTGTTTGCTACATAAACAAACATAATTGCTCTTAATACATGACTAAGTAAATACCTTGTCAATAGGAGGGTTTAAAAGAATTAATCAAACAGATTTTTAATAAACACAATCATGGGCTTGTTTCAAAACAAAACTTATTCAATAAAGATGCAATATTTTGTTAATAATCACACAATAACACCGGATGAAGGAGCAGCACTCTGAAAGCTAGTGCTTCCAAATAAACCTGTTGGACTATAACCTGATGTTGTATGATTTTTAATTGTCTACCTCAGGCCAACACCGGCACCTCCACATTAATATTCTGTTAACATTCTTATCCCTCTAAGTAACCCTAAAACACACATTTACAGATGCATTAATGCACATGGTAATAGGAAATGGTGGTGCACTGTTACGGGCACTGAATTAATAATCCAGGGACCCAGACTAATGCTGTAGGGACATGTGTTCAAATCCCATGGTGGCAGATGGTGAAATTTGAATCAATGAAAATCAGCTGATTTTCTTTAGAAGGAGCAGACTAATGGTGAACACGTTAGCACTGTCCAATTTTTTAAAACCCCATCTGGTTCAGTAATGACTTTTAGGAAAGGCAATCTGTCATCTGTTCATCGAGTTGGTATAAATATATTGCCTCACATGTGTTCATAAGTTGCTAACTATCCTGATTCATCCCTGGTCAGTTGGTAGATTTGAATTCTTGTGAACTTAGTATCCATGTGATCCTGGTGAAACAAGGACATGATACCTTAGCTTAATTCTTTTGGGATTAGAACTTGTTTAACTTTGAATATAACTTGTGTGATATGCCACAATCAACCTTGCATGGCCAAAATAAACAAAACTTCTCAGGTATTTCAGGTTATAATTACCTTTTCCAACTCCAATACTTGCTCACCTTTGGCAGTTGCACATATTCACACAGCTCTGGCCAAACTTAAGAATGTCCTGAACTTCATAGTCTAGACCATCAATTTATAGATCAAGAGGGGTGTATCTTTGTCCTTCTTTGGATTGGATAAACTGATCAGTGTGTCAGGCTATCCTGACAGGATACCTGGCTTCAAAGTTATAATCTTGGAGATCATTAACTAATACAATTGCATCATGTATAATGTGTTCCACCACAGTGGTTGTGGTCTGAATATCATGAACTATGATTATAATTAAATCTGGGCATTCTGACTGCCCTGCCACCACTGCACGATCAGTATTTACTGGGTAGAAGATCTCACGAAGACAAGATGAGCTGGCATATTGGCACTGGAGTGATTTTGCTAATGCATGGAATTGGTGTTTCTGTGTGTATGGCATGAGTTGGAGTCTAATAAGCCTGAACATAATTCTTACCTTAGGCTTGTCTTAGAGAACTTCCCAGTTCTGGATCTTTCTAAATATCCAAAAGAAGAACCAAAAATGTTAATTCTGAGAAGTGTACCCTTGATCATGACAAATAAGACTTGAACCTTTTGTTCATGGAATCATCTATTGCTTGATCTATAAAACAGAAAATACTTTTGCTATTTGAATATTTGCAATTCAGTGAAGGTGAACAAGATTCTCAATTCATTATTAAGTGCTGACTTCCCATTTTTATTTGTAGGTTGTTGCTTTGTTTAAGAAGTTGATTGCAGTGCAGTTTTTCTTTCATATTTCTTTCACTCGTTGGCTACTCTCCTTTTATTTTCCCCTTGTTTTTGTTACCATTCATTTTTCCCATTCATTTGTCACTTTATTTGTCTCGTTCCTTTTAAAACTGTTTCTTTGTGAATTGCAGGCTTGTAGTGACAGGCTTCTGTCTCTACATGATGTTTGAGCCAAATATAAAGTGACAGCATCATGAAAGCTTTTATTATTTTGCCACAATTTGAAGAAAGACAATGGTGGAAATAACTAAGGTGGAAAAAACTAATACTGGAATCATAATTAATACAGAAAACCATTTCTTAATGCTTTGGATCAGTATTTTCTTTTAGATGTGCTTTTGAGCCATGTTTCCAGGACTATTTCATTGTCCTTTGAAAAATTCAGATCAGCCACTTTTCATTTTTTCTTTTTTTTTAGAGAGGGAAAGAGATTCAGTCTGCTTGCTGTCCAGTTCTTAGTTTTGTTTGCCTTTGTAAGTTCAACCTTTTTTATTTTTGAGTAAAGGCATTCTTAGCAATTTCTTTAAAGGACAGAATTAAACATATAATCATAAAACACATAATTAATCATATAATAAAGCATATTTTCAAAAAGAAAGTCACTGTGTTTCCTTGCTACTCAATGCCTGTCTATGGATATGTACAACTCTCTGTGTGGTGTGGCTGAGTGTCAGAATTCTCTGATGCCCAGTGCTGTTGTTCAGTTTGTCTTCAATTAGTTTCCAAAATATCTACAACCAAACAAACTGCTACTAATACCTGCCACCAAGATATTGGACTCTTTAGAAATGGCAACTCTTGCTGACCATGATATTGGCTTTGCCTCTAGCTGATGCCTATATTACCTACTATAAAGTAATGAACTGGATATTAATATTATGGTGTTAAAAATTCTAACAGACATTTATTACAGTTACTATTTTATAAAACTGTTGCATTCAAAGGAACTTAAGTGTCTGTCTGGGCAAGCATGCAAGCTGTTAAGTCATGCAGAGCAGCATGCTTCCCAGAGCAAATTATGCTTCAAGTAATCCAAACTGAGACAGAATAGTATTTTTTATATCATTAGGTCATGTGCCATGATGCAGTGATATCATGAACATATCTCATGAAGTGGGGGTGTTGGTGTTGGACTCGGATGGACAAAGTTGAAAATCACACAACACCAGGTCGTAGTCGAACATGTTAATTTGGAAGTACAAGCTTTTGGAACACTGTTCCTCATCAGATAGCTACCCAATGAAAGAGGAGCGCTTTGAAAGCTTGTACATCCAAATAAACCTGTTGGACTATAACCTTGTTTTGTGTGATTTTGAACTATGTCTCATGAAGGCATACTGATATACCATGTCTTGTAAAAGCATTGACATCATTTCAATACCATATGTAAGCATCGTTCATTATGGTGGCCTGCTGTACTCTCTATAAAGTATGGCCTGCCTGATTGGTTTCACCCTTGAGAAAAATGAGGGACTGCAAGGGGATAGCTCCTTAGAGGAGTAGGAGGAAGAACACGAGACCGAATACTGCATTAACCCTATTGCCACCCCGCAACCCTCAAGAAGGGGTACCTCTTCCCCATGGTACTTTGAACTTTCCTATTAGAGGTAGATTTTTGCACCAAATCTTTCTGTGAGAACAATCAGCAGCCTTAGTGCTAGCTATCCTGGCTACCTGAAACCTACTTTCAGTCCTGTCCCCACTGAGCTTCCTTGAACAAACCCATGCCTAAATTAAATAAGAACTCACATCTGGGAATGTCTGAACTCCAGTTTGATTCTCACCAGATGTAGGTATCTGAAACAAAAACAAGTCAGCCTCTGTAACAAAAAAGCTGAGCGTTCAGCTTCTACCTTGGCCTATACTGCCTCCCATGCTTCAATGTCACATTTTTCCTTCAGTAATAAGAACTGGTCATAATATTTAAGAGTTAAGAGTGTGGTGCTGGAAAAGCACAGCAGGTCAGGCAATATCTGAGGAGCAGGAGAATTGACATTTCAGGCATAAGCCCTTCATCAGGATTATTTAAGAGTGAACTAACTAGAGCTCGAACACTTGGATGAAGATTTCTTCAAATTTATACTTACAGACTTTGGAAATGGAGGAAAAGTGGCCACCGATTTAACCTTTGCTGAAAATGTGTTGCTGGAAAAGCGCAGCAGGTCAGGCAGCGTCCAAGGAGCAGGAGAATCAATGTTTCAGGCATGAGCCCTTCTTCTCACCAATTTAACCTTTCCTTGTTATGTGATTCAACAATATCATGGCTGATCTGCACCCAACTCCATTTAGCTGCCAGGTTCCATAACGCATCATGCTCAGCCCCAACTCTACCATCATTGGTTTGAAACTTGTAGTTAGCCTCAACAGATATTTTAGGGATGACAGCTGTCAATTACACTTTGTAGGAAGGAAGATGTGAAAGAAGGATGGTTGGTGTCAGCTATCAACCAGCACTTGTTTAGCAATAACCACTCACTGATGCTCAGTTCGGATTTTGCCAGGGTCACTCAGCTTCTGACCTCAATATAGTCTTAGTTCAAACATTGACAAAGAGTTGAATATGAGTGATAAGTCAAGAGTGACTGCCCTCAACATTTGACCACATGTGGCATCGAGGAATCCTAGGAAAATAGAAATCAGGGGAAAAGTCTGCACTGGTTAGAGTCATACCTGGCACAAAAAGAGATGGTTGGCACTGTTGGAGGTCAATCATCTCAGCTCCAGGACATCTCTGCAGTCACTCCTTAGGGTGGTGTCCTAGATTCAATCATCTTCAGCTGCTTCATTGATGACCTTCCGTTCACTTCACGATCAGAGGTGGAGATATTCACCGAAAACTATGAAATATTCAGCACCACTCACAACTCCTCAGATACTAAAGAAGTCCATCTCCAAATGTAGAAATACATTGGACAATACTTAGGTTTGGGCTGACAAGTGGCAAGTAACATTCATGCCACACAATGCCTCATGGTATTATTTAGAATTAGAATCCATACAGTGTGGAAACAGGCCCTTCAGCACAAAAGGTCCACACCAGACAATGACCATTTCCAATAAGGGGGAATCTAACCTTTGTCCCTTGAGATTCAATGGCATTACTATTGCAGAATCCCCCACTATCAACATCCTGGGCATTACCATTGACCAGAAACTTAATTAGCCATATAAATACTGTGGCTGCAAGAGTGGGTCAGAGGCTAGGATTCCTGCGGTAGTCGTGGTGACAGACAAGGAAATCCAATCACTAGAAGGGTTGAAAACTGATAAGGAGGATGCATTGAATTAGCTATTGATACTTAAATTTAATAAGGCACTGTAATCATATCAGATGCATCCAAGATAAATGTGAGAGTGAAAATTGGAGAGGCACTAACAATAGTCTTTCAAACTGGCCTAGACTCATGGGTGGTGCATGAGGACTGAAGAATTGCAAACATTGCACAGTTGTTCAAACTAAGTTGTCAGGATAAGTCCAGCAATTACAGACCAATCAGTTTAAGTTCGGTTTTGGGGAAACTACTAGAAACAATTATTGGAGATTGGATTAATAATCATCTGGAAAAATATGGGACAATTTGAAAGAGCCAGCATAAGCTTGATAAGGGAGTTGAAGGAACCCTCTCACATTTCCTAGTCTAGTTTTCCTGTGAGCTCATTTGGTAAGATCGCAACTGGAATATTAAAGAAGTGTGGTGGGCTGTTAAACAAAGCTTTTTTTTTCCCTTTATTCATTTACAGGATGAGGGTATCACTGACTAGACAGCACCTACTGTCCAATGGGCAATTAAGAGTCAACCACATTGCTATGGGTCTGGAGTCACATGTAGGCCAGATAAAGAGAGCAGTTCCTTCCCTAATGGACATTAGTGAACCAGATGGATTTTTCCAACAATCGATTCATGGTCAACACTTAACTTGTATCTCCAGATATTTATTGAATTCAAATTCCACCATCTGCTGTGGCTGGATTCAAACCCAGGGCCCAGAACATTATCTGGATCTCTTGATTAAGACTCCAGTGATAATACCACTAAGCCATCATCTCCCTGATATTTAATAATCAATAACAAGCATTAATTGGAAACTCACTGCTGATTGGAAGGAATCTCACCATGCCACTTGGGAAAAGCTTACAACATGTGATGAGAATATATTGACTTCAGAGTGAGTCTCACTGAACATCACACCCTATTCTGCCATTCTCACCATAACCAATGTCACTTAGATATTGATAAAATTTCTCTCACAGTGTTTTGTAAAAAGAAACAAATATGAGGTGAGAACAAACTTTTCACACAGTGGATAGCAGATCGCACTGCCTGGAAATGTGGTAAAGGCAGATTCAGTTACGCAGTCAAGAGGGCACAGGATGGCTATTTAAAAAGAAATCATGTAGACGGTTACAGGGAAAAATGAGAAGATTGATAAATTTGCAGAATGTCAGTGCAACTGCAAAGAAATGAATAGCCTCTTTCTGCACTATAATTATTCTGTGGTTCTGAGTTTATGTAAATTTTTCTCATAACCAACATGCGTAGTCCTCATATTATTTTGGTTTTGGCTATGTTGTTCAATAAGATATTACCTTTGCTGACAACTGCTCTGAAAGGTTTGGACTTGCTTAGAATAAGAAGGTGGCTCAGTCTCTTTCATTTTTCTCATCATACTGTTGCAAAAATCCATAATTTGAGATTTTTGAAGATTTGTTGGCAACATTTTCTTATACAGAAAGAAGTGCTTCTTTAAGTGGCTCAGGATGGACTTGTAATCTCTTTCCAGTCTTCCCTGTGGCACAGGTCCATGATGTATTCTGTGTCCTGATTTTGTTTCAAGATCTTGATGACCCTAAGTTTTACTCTACAGCAATACAACCAACATGAAATCAGAGAAAGTCCTGAGCAATGTCTTTTGAATATTAAAAAGACTTGAATAACATCTTACTTCAGCGAGGTTCTTTTCTGCCCAACCTTAACATTCTTTTCTGCACCATTTTTTTCTCTTTGGCTATACAACAGAACAGTAATTTGTCGCTCGACGATATTTCTGAGGGCAATGACATGGTACTATAAATAATCCTACTCTTCCTTTTACATTCAGGCATCCAGTCCAGGCTAACATACTATCATCAGCTGTTAATATGGGTTTTTATAACCTTTTTTTGTCTACAGAAGACAGGAATACATTAGAGTCCAAAATGTGACACCAATATTAACTTCTGATTGCAATTATGTTAACTGCTTCAAGCCAGAATATAAGCAGTCATAGTGACTGATACATCCCTAATAATAAATACATAGATCTACTTCGCAATTGAAACACTAATATTTGATGTTATGAAAAAAAAGATTCTATCGTTTCTTGTCTTTGGTAAGTTATTCTAATTTTAATGCTTTCAATGTTCTTTCCAAGAATAGTGTTGACTTTGAAACTCACATGCTTGACCTAGCATCTTGCCTGCCAGTAGCCTGTATTAAGATATCTTTCAAGGTAAGTGGAAATCCATGAGATAGAAATACGATGGGTGCAACAAAAATTCAGAAAAGTTAATCATAACATTTATCAAGATAAGGACCGTTCACATGAAGAAAATTCTGTTTCCTTCCAGCCAACACGTTGTGTCCCAGTCAGAAGCAGAGTGGTTCTACCACCTTTGGGTACTCAATCCCAAGTAAAATAGAAGGCAAAACACTTCAGTATCCATATCACCATTTGTTAGTGTTCAAACTTATGTGACGTCATTTTAAGAAAATTCCAATTTATTACAACTTATGAAAAAACCTTCAGAAAGCAATTTTTCCTCCAGAAACTTGCTCTCTTATTAAATAATTGTGTCTTAATAGAGAGATCCCTACCACAGAATTACATTCACATACATAAAATACTATTTTCATTGAATCATTACAATTATGACTTTCTTTTCCCAGAAATAAGACTGAAAATTGAAACTGTGCCTCTAAAGTATGTATATATTATTTATAGATCTGTGGATTTATACTCCATATATCTAAGTAACATATGTGTGTGTATGTCCCTGTCAATTATAAAAGCTAATGTAGTTATGAGTTCATTGAATTACATCAAATACAATTTTGTTGTATATAATTGGTATATGTTCTTAAATACTATTTAGGTCACAAGCATTTCATAACTTCATCTAAGTTCAGTATAGTCCCTTGAGTTATACCATAGCCCTTGGATGAAATGTATCGCTGCTCAATAGATAGAAAAACAGGTTTTGTTTTAAATTGTATCAAGTAACAGTTACTCATTTTTGAAATGAGTAGGTCACAAATTATTGAACCACAATTTTAATTTTAAAATCTTGCCTGCACAATAATTTACTTAATTAACCTGATGAAGTGTTTGAGACAGACATGCAAAGTTCTTCAAAAACCCCAGTTCTGGCATGGAATACAATAGTGTTACTATTAAGCCATTAGCAGATAAGACAAAAGCAGACATGAATCAACAGAAATGGTTAAAGAAGTTAATGCAGCTGAACTTTTAATCTGTCAAGCCTCTTCTAAGTATGCAGCCTTTATGCATGAAGTGACTATTCTGTTGGTCAGGCAGATTGACTGATTACAATGATCTTTTGACTAATATGTGGCAATTTAGTTAGCATAAAAATGCACTTCACTCAGTAAAATAAACACTTTCCGATCAAGTTACTTTTCAAGTGGCTCACTCATTATGAAGACATAATCTGTTGATACTAACTAGTTTCCACAAAGGTCGAGTCAACACCCACATCAACCCCACTCCCCTCCACCCCCACCCGCAATCAGTAACACTGTTGTAATGCCTGCACCCTCCTCTTGAGTGTTGTGGACAGTTCTGGATACCCATGCTACCCAAACATGCATTGAATTTGAAAAGAGATTCCCAATCCTGTCAGAGTATTGAAATGGCCTTAGTTAAAATCACAAACAACATAATAAAGCAAAATTCTGCAGATGCTGTAAATCTAATATAAAAGCAGATAATTCTGGAGATATTCAACATGTCTGGGAGAATCTGTGATGCTGATTCTCCTATGGCATTTCATTATTCATATTGGCATAAGTTTTAAGGAATTAGTGAAAGAGATGTTTGAAGAAGAGTGAGTGAATTTAGTCAAGGATGTAGTTTTTAACCATCACAGTGTTGAAAAGGCAGATCGGTTTGGGGAGATTTTCTGTGTTGGAAGCTAGGGTTAATGTTTCAAGCCATTGACCTAAAGCACTGAGCTACAGTTTTCTCTTTACTTAATGCCCTCATATTTCACAACTTCTCTATCCCTCACATGTCATTTCTACTTGTCTGATTTACGGCAAGGATGAGCCACAACTTTCTTTACTTAGACATGGGGGAAGCCAAAAAAACCATCATCTTTATTCAATATTACAGAATGATTTCATTCCCTATCCCAGCTACTTTTTTCAGGTTGAATTAACCTGTATACTACCTCAAGATTTTAGTTGACAATGTTACCAAATACAAAGCCTTTTTATCATAAAGACTGCCTATTTTCACCTCTATAACACTATCCATTCCCACCCTCATCCCAGTCCATCTGCTCTTGAAGCCAAGCCTCCAGATCTGATTATCTCAATGCTCAGAAAGGACCGTATTACATCCATCTTCTGTTAACCTCTGATGCCCATATCCCACCATGCATTATGTTTTATTCTCCCAACCCCTTTGTGAGCTAACTTTTATATCTGACAGTCTTCAAATATTTCTAATTTATAATTCTCATGCTTGTACTCAAAGCCCTTACATTTCCCACTTCCTTTATTCTTCTTCGGTCCTGCACTTATCCCAGAAATGTGTACTCCGTAAACTCTGAGCATGTGCATTCCCTCAATTCATTTGCCAAATGTGCATTCAGGTTTATGCTTTCAATGCTGAAAATCTCCCCAAACCAATCTGCCTTGTCAAACCGCTGTGACCATTAAAAACTGTGTCCTTGGCTACATTCACTCACTCTCCTTCAAATACCTCTTTCACTAACTCCTTAAAACTTAGCCAATATGAACAATGAAGTGCCATAGGACGTTTTTTCTACTTTAAGTTGTTCTACATCGCTTGCATATGTGATCTCAAACAGATGTTTGGTCACTTCTTCACAAATGTAAAGTTCCTAATGCCCATTTTAGACATAGCCTCTGGATGTTTCTTATACTGCCTTTGCTATGCAACTCTCTTATTATATTGGGTGCTTAGATCCCATTTTTGTGCCTGTTAACTGTGTGGTGGTACCTTGGTTTTATTATTTATTGCAGGCAAATGAGAACATTACCACCTACAAGATGTCCTTTCAAGAACTACCTTCATCTTGACTTTGAAGCACATCACAGTTCTTCCACGGAGTCAAAATCCAGGAACTCTCTCGCTAACATCGCTGTGGGTTTATTTACACCATATGGACTGCAGCAGTTCAGGAAGGCAGCTCACCAACACCTTCTTCCGAGGGCAATTCGGCATGGACATAAAGGTTTGCCTTGCCAAAGATGCTCACATCACAAAACTAAATAACTTTCATGCACTTGAAATTGATGGGAAGTTCATAAAATCTGCAAAAATAACAGAGAAAATGACTTTTTGCTTCAAACTCCAAACATTCTCTCTTAATTTTGTGTTTCAGCTGACGGTTCATTGTGCATCCTTTTGGTGCAGAGAATGTTGATTTGGAAAATTGCCAGAGCTGTGAGCCAATTTACACAGTGTGATTTTACTGAAAAACTCAGAAACCCTGCTTTAAAAACAGTATGTCAGGCCAATTGCACACTTTCCAACCTTCAGAAAATTTTACAGGAGTGAACTCTCAGCCAGCTGTTGAAGGTGTGAGGTCTAGTAATTCCTATGGGATTTTGGGGCAGCTTTAGGGATCCATGAGATTGGACATGTTAAGTTTTTCATTTATTCTGACTGGGACTAAATGTACCAGTAAATTAAGTTATTGGAGATATTTGCCTAGATTTAAAAGTGCAGGTCGTTCTTCAGAAGATGAAATGGTGTTGGAAAGTCTGTCTCCTTTGTTGTGTGCCATTAATTCCTTTTGACAGTTAATTTTGCTGCCTTTTTACCCTACAGACCTTCTGTTTTGTAATTTCCTCTCTTCCCTATCCTTTGTATGACTCTTTACTTGCTTAAAACCTGTTAAAGCCCTCACTTCATGTTACAAAGCAAAAGGGGAAAACCTTTTAACTCCGTTTACTGGCAGCGGTAACATTGATGATTGTGTTAATGTATGGAATCCTAAGACCTGGGCTAATGATCTATAAAGCTGAGCTCATGTTCCATATTATAGAACATAGAACATAGAACAGTACAGCACAGAACAGGCCCTTCAGCCAATGATGTTGTGCTGACCACTGATCCTCTTGTACGTACCCTCAAATTTCTGTGACCATATGCATGTCCAGGAGTTTCTTAAGTGTCCCCAATGACCTTGCTTCCACAACTGCTGCTGGCAACGCATTTCATGCTCTCACAACTCTCTGTGTAAAGAACCCACCTCTGACATCCCCTCTATGCTTTCCTCCAATCAGCTTAAAACTATGACCCCTCGTGTTAGACATTTCTGCCCTGGGAAATAGTCTCTGGCTATCGACTCTATCTATGCCTCTCATTATCTTGTATACCTCAATTAGGTCACCTCTTCTCCTCCTTTTCTCCAATGAAAATAGTCCGAGCTCAGTCAATCTCTCCTCATAAGATAAGCCCTCCAGTCCAGGCAGTATCCTGGTAAACCTCCTCTGAACCCTCTCCAAAGCATCCACATCTTTCTTATAATAGGGCGACCAGAACTGGACACAGTATTCCAAGTGCGGTCTAACCAAAGTTTTATAGAGCTGCAACAAGATCTCACGACTCTTAAACTCAATCCCTTTGTTAATGAAAGCCAAAACACCATATGCTTTCTTAACAACCCTGTCCACTTGGGTAGCCATTTTAAGGGATCTATGTACCTGCACACCAAGATCCCTCTTTTCCTCCACACTGCCAAGAATCCTATCCTTAATTCTGTACTCAGTTTTCAAATTCAACCTTCCTAAATGCATCACCTCACATTTATCCAAGGTGAACTCCATCTGCCACCTCTCAGCCCATCTCTGCATCCTGTCAATGTCTCACTGCAGCCTACAACAGCCCTCTATACTGTCAACGACACCTCCAGTCTTTGTGTCATCCTTCAATCCCCTCATCCAAGTCATTAATAAAAATTACAAACAATAGAGGCCCAAGGACAGAACCCTGTGGAACACCACTCACCACAGACGTCCAGGCAGAATATTTTCCTTCTACTACCACTCGCTGTCTTCTGTTGGCCAGCCAATTCTGTATCCAGACAGCTATGTTCCCCTGAATCCCATTCTTCCTGACCTTCTGAATAAGCCTACCATGGGGAACCTTATCAAATGCCTTGCTGAAGTCCATATACACCACATCCACATCTCAACCTTCATCAACTTTTCTAGTCACATCCTCAAAGAACTCAATAAGGTTTGTGAGGCATGACCAGCCCCTCACAAAGCCATGTTGACTTGATTTAATCAAGCCATGCTCTTCCAGATGGTCACAAATCCTATCCCTCAGAATCCTTTCTAACCCCTTGCAGACGTCAGACGTGAGACTTACTGGTCTGTAATTGCCGGGGATTTCCCTATTTCCTTTCTTGAAGAGAGGAATTACATTTGCCTCTCTCCAGTAGTCAGGTATGACTCCAGTGGAGAGCGAGGATGAAAAGATCTTTGCAAGTGGCGAAGCAATTGCATTTCTCGTTTCCCAAAGCAGCCGATGACAAATCTAGTCAGAGCCTGGCGACTTGTCAATCTTAATGTTTGACAAAATTTTCAGCACATCAGCTTCCTCTATCTCTATCCATTTCAGCATGCACACCTGCTCTTCAAAGGTTTCATTCACTACAAAGATCTTATCTTTCATAAAGACAGAAGCAAAAAACTCATTTAGGGCTTCCCCTACCTCCTCAACAAGGTAGAACACTAAATATCAAACCTCACTCATGCTACAGTTGTCACCAAGGTTAAAGATCTTTACTCAGAGAGTAAAGCCTGCAACAGTAAAAGACTGACCAACTTTAAGGACATTGAAATAGTCATTGAATAAACATATGGATGAAAATGGAATAGTGTAGGATAGATAGGCCTCAGATTGGTTACACAGGCTGTTGCAACATCGAGGGCTCAAAGGGCCTGTACTATGCTGTAATTTTCTATGTTCTATCTTATAAAAGCACACAAAAGTCCCCAACCAAACTGATGTTCAGACCAAAGTTGGCAAAAAATATGGAAAAGGTTTCTGTTCTTAATAAGAATTATGATTTGCTCCAAATATATGGATTTTAGCTACAGATATCAATTATGAACCACTGTCATATAACTCTACTCATTAAAATTCTAACCTCCCAAAAAAACTCCTCCTACATACATGAACATTCCAGCAGACACAAGAAAAGGGTGCTACAGGCAGAACGAGAGAGGAGGAAGACAGTTCAATGGTTCCTGTCTATAGGATTGATTGAGATGATGCTTTTGTCTTGGAACAACTTGTTGCTTCTCGATTTTTCTTCTCGATGAACATTCACTTGCTTTCAGGAATCAATCTTACAGATGGTGCAGATTTGTGGGTGGAAGCTCATCCTGTCATCATGTATGACACAAAAGTCATGAATGAACTGGTTCAGAGTCAGCCATTTGCCAGGGAGAGGAGTTGAGTTCGTGGCTTGGGAATGGAGTTTGTGAATGTAATTGAATATAACCACTTTGGTCTTCACAATAGTTAGATTAGTGTGTGGATGGTAGTAATGGCAAGGTGGGTTAAGTATTGATTCTGCTAGTCTCATATTGGGTATTGTTCATGAATTGTGGCGAATTAGAGACGAAGGATAAACTAACAGAAATGGTGGTGAGGTACAACTGAATATTATCAATGTAATCTGAAAACGGATACTATAAAAAGCTGAGTTTTCATGAGGTTGAAATGATTATGCAGCCATTTAAAATGGTTGGATGTAATTCAGGTACTGTTGGTCCCATTCCTGACTTTAGCAATGGAAATTTTGGAAACAACTGGAAATACAAATGCCCTTTCCACATATTGTGCCTGCTTGATTGAGAGCCCAGACCAAGGAAAGCAAGAAATCAGCAGGAATTGTGTTCTGATAAGTGAATTGAATTGTTGACTTTGCTTCATTGACATCAAGTGAAAGATCTGCAATCTGTTTTGTGAAATCTCAATGTTAATTTTGATAAGATTATGTGACATCAAATGTTTGAAACCTCAGTCATTGATTGTAATATTTTATCTGATTGACATTTTGATAGGGTTGTAGAAAGCAATGTTTCTCTCAAAGAATATTTTGAAAGGGTGTTTTCTTTTCACAACAGTTCCATATTTGTCATTTTTAATAAATGGTTCATTGATTATGAATGTAGTGCAAAGTGAATGAATGTGAATGAGCCTAGAAGGAGCATGAGTTGGCACTGAGAGTACTGGGTGGGTCTGGAGTTTTTTTTATAGAATCCCCACAGTGTGGAAACAGGCCCTTTGGCCCAACAGGTCCACACCGACACTCTGAAGTCTAACCTACCCAGACCTATTCCCCCTACCTTATATTTAACCCTGACTAATACACTTAACCTACACATCCCTGAACACTATGGGCAATTTAGCACAGTCAGTTAACCTAACCTGCAAATCTTTGGACTGTGGGAGGAAACTGGAGCACCCGGAGGAAACCCACAGAGACTCAAGGAGAATGTGCAAACTCCACACAGACAGTCGCCCAAGGCTGGAATCAAACCTGAGTCCTTGGCGCACAACCCCAAAACAGAGAGTTTAGAGAGTCAAACAGCTTTTATTGCACAAAGTCCCAGAGAACTAATGCAGACTTCCTTACTAGCTTACCTGGCCATTTTTGAAAAAAAGACCATTATTGTTTGAAGGGCATGCTCACAGTACAATGGGAGGGCATTGTCATCAGTAATTTCTGTATTATGATCTCTGGTACCTTTGTACCTTGTCTCAGATTGAAGAAATTGCCACCTGTTCTGAATTAGATATATATCCCATCAACATTTCTAACAAATGCTCTGGACAGAATGACAGCGCAGAATATACAAAAGAGTCTCGGTGTTATAACACATTTGCTTCATCCCACGTATTACGAAAAAGCAATCAGTATATCCATCACAATTAGTGAACCAGACCACCTTTCTATTGTGAAACTGCTGTAACATAATTGCAACTCAATCAGGACATCCAAATTTGGCAAAAATTGTTCATCAAACCTCTCTATTCTGTTAAAGGTATTTGGCAAGTTAATAAAGGCAAAATAGTGTGTTCTCTATGGTTTGCGGCCATTCTCCAGTATTTGCTGAAGGTTGCAAATCATGTTGCAAGTGTCTTTGCCTTTGTGGAACCTACTTAGACTTCCTGGCAGTACATGATCTGCTCGGTGACTTAGTAGTCTGTTGAACATTTGCAAGAATCGCATGCACTGCAACTTATCAATAGCAAAGTTTCCTTTTAAAGGTTGTTTCTTTCAAAGCTATCATGTAGTTTAATTCAAGTCTATTGGCCTGACATTACAACTTGTCGATTGTTGAGAGCATTAGTGAAAGTCTTAGTTCAAATATCAGCCTTGCCTTATATTCCAATAGCTTCCCTCATGGAGCTATACTAGAATTAAATAGGAAATAAGGGTAGGTAACAAGGCATTTTTTTTTCTTTTCAAGGGCTCATCTTGAGGACTAACTTTTGTTTTTCCGGTGTTTCATTTTCCAATCTGACTAATTAAGTTAGTAGGTAGTGCAGTCACATCGCAACAATACTTTGTGTACTTGTGTTAACACATGGACTATTTGGATTCATTCTTCTAATTCTGCTTCTATGTTTTCAATAATGATCAATTATCCATGAAATTTAAACCACAACACATGAGGAACTTGTTAGTCTCCTAGACATCACAGTAAAATTGGCACAAGAAAACAGGCATACATTAGCAGCGAAAGCTAATTTTTGAATAAGTGACATACTTCTGCACACACAAAAATTTATCATTCTAAAAATATACTCAGTTCGGTGAGGTACAGCTAATACACCCCTATTGCATCTTCACAAGGTTGGAATGTTTCAACCATGTAGTTGTTATAGATTTACTGATCTCAGACCTCAAACTTAGATTTACATTTTACAATTGACAGTGTTCATTACAATTTGAATTCAATAAAAATCTGGAACTAAAAGTGTAATGATGACCAAATCCATTGCCAATTGTCAGGAAAAACTCATCTGGTTAACTAACATCCTTTGGGGAAGGAAGCTGAGAACCTTACCTGCTCTAGCCGACATGCGACTCCAAACCCACAACAATGTGCTTGACTCTTAACTGTCCTCTGGGCAATTAGAGATGGATGAAAAATCCACGCATTTCCCCAAATATTAGCTCCTAAATGTTTGCATTTTTAACTGAGATTGCTTATTCATTTGCAAGTAATTCATTATCATAGTGATTCTAAGTGTACCTGCTTCCTAGTTAGCTGTTGACAAGCTTGAAACTGTTCTTCCTTTTTGAAGCCTTCTTCTCCTTTCTTTACCCTTGTAGCTTCCTCATGTACGTCCTTCCAACCTCACTCACCATCCCAGCCATCTTGCAATTTCCCTGTCTCCCCTTTCAGCTTCTGTCTCCACGCTCATTCTCCCTCCTTGTGCACCAACCCTGCAGCCTCCCTGTCTCTCACCCCTGCAACCCTATGTCCCCCGCCTTTCAACTTTTATCTCACCTTACCGCCATTCACCATCCCCTGTCTCTACCCATCCCATTGCAGCCTCACCATCTATCCCACCACATCGCAGAGCCCTTCTCCCCTTCAGCATCTTGGGGACTGGTGGGTAGACACCCACCACTACCATGGCAAAAACTCTGCTTCTGGCTGTGGCTCCTGATATACCTGGACCTTGATCCTCAATGCATTCCCCTTCCTGGCCTCGAAAACATTGCAGCTGGCAGCTAACTGCTGGGCGCCTGGCTTCTAGCCTTGTCCTCAGTAGATATTCAGTGACTCTCTCATTGCCAGCATTTAGTTAACTTTTGCACCACCCTTGTTGCTGGTTGCGAGTAGTGAGCATGGGACAGGACCAGCCTAAACTGGATGAGCACCCCTCATGAGTTCCTTCCATTTAGCTTACGTGAGTGGAGTATGGGGTGAGTGGGGGTCTTTTCCCATATTAGTGGCCTCCATGAATGACCTCTCTAGAGAATTTTGGGAGTAGATTCAGCCACCACCTCCACGTATTTTGAGCACTGTTCAATAGAGTCATAGAGACAAAGAGAATGGAAATAGATCCTTCGGTCCAACTCACCCATGTTGACCAGATATCCTAAATTAATCCAGTCGCATTTCCCAGCATCCCTCCAAAGTCTTCTTATTCATGTATCCATCACATAACGTTTAAAGTTGTAATTGTACCTTCAGAACTGAGGACATTCTGGCTAAGTTTACAGATGATACAAAGATAGGTGGAGGGGCACATTGTATTGAGGTGGCAGGAAGGCTGCAGAAAAATTTAGACAGGTTTGGAGAGTGGGCTAAGAAGTGGCAGATGATATATAATGTGGGAAAATTTGACTTCATGCACTTTGATAGGAAGAATAGACTATTTTCTAAATAGGGAGAAAATTCATAAATCTGCAGTACAAAGGGACTTGAGACTCCAAGTCCAGGATTCGCTTAAGGTAAACTTGCAGGCGGTGTCAATAATTAGGAAGGCAAATACAATGTTGTCATTCATCTCGAGAGGACTAGAATGTAAAAGCAGGATGTACTTCTGAGGCTTCATAAAGATCTGGCAGACCACACTTAGAGTATTGTGAGCAATTTTGGGCCCTATACCTCATGAAGGATGTACTGGCCCTGGAGCTGGTCCAAAGGAGGTTCACGAGAATGATCCCAGGAATAATAGGCTTAATATATGACATATATTTGAGGACTCTGGGTCTATACTCAATTGAGTTTAGAAGGATGAAGGGGGGTGATCTAATTGAAACTTACAGAATACTGAATAGCTTGGACAGAGTGGATATCGGGAAGATGTTTCTACTGGCAGGAGAGACAGGACCCAAGGGCACAGCCTTAAAGTAACGGAAAGATATTTTAGAAGGGAGATGAGGAAAACTTCTTTAGCTAGAGAGTGTTGAAACCATGAAATTCAATGACACAGAGGGCTTTGGAGGCCAGGTCATTGAGTATATTTAAGGCAGAGGTAGGTAAGTTCCTGATTGCCAAGGGGATCAAAGATTATGGGGAGAAAGCAGGAAAATAGGGCTGAAAATATACAACCTGATCCACAATCTGAGCTACAAGTCTTCTCCAAAACCAGTTGAAAGACCATCAGCCATGACCAAATGCCCTAATTTCTGCTCCTATGGTCTTATGGCCTTATGGTCCTCTAGCAGCTCTACACAGACCTTCAAATTACATAGCATTTACAGAACAGAATAAGCATTTGATCCAACCAGTTCATATTCACGTTTAGATTTGACTATTAAAGGAATAAAAGGCCCATATATGCCTCATATATTAAGAACATTGGACTTAAACCCCAGCTGGAATGAAACACATTCTAACCTTGAGGAAGGGCTGTTGACACTGTCCTTCCTCCAAATGCTGATCTAAAAGTCCCTTTTGTTCAGAGTTTCAGCAGTTTGACAAATGTAGATCTCCTCTGGCTTCTAGTTCTCTTGTCATATTTGGCACTTTTTTAGTTAGTTCACAACATCTGTAAAGCAGTGCCACATATATTGGTGCCACGCAAGTGCACAGACACAGTGAAATAGACCTATGCCAATTCAAAACCCCATGCTGTTCCTATAGATTTGAATGGGTGACTGAATTTGCCTGAAGTTTAATCAGGAGAAATAGGAAAGGTTAATTGTAAAATAATGTACTGTTGTCATGACATCCATTTCCTTCTCTATTTCCAAAGCACAGAAAAATCTAAAAACACAAGTTCAAATTATAAAAGAAAAGACAATGTGGGACAAGGATCACCTTCTCCTCAATTCATGTGGATGAGAAACTACATTCCCCTCCTGAGAATCACCAGGATAGGCATTGACTTCACTCTACCAAAGTTCTGAAGGATTAACACATGCTTTAATAATCTAATACACATCTAATACTGAGATTTACATCCAACCTCAGAAAAAATGCTCAGAACTTTTTTTGCTTTAATGAAAAACCTTATTAATATCTGTATTTTCATAATAAAGTAATTACTATAGGCCTTGCAATGTTGGCTCAGTTAACAGAGAGAAACACATGGAAGTTGTTTAGACATTAACCTCTCCAAGTCTTATGTTGAGTGGTTAAAAAAAATGTCTGAAGGAGCCATGAAGGAATTAAACTCTTGGTGCCTACCACTGTTCAAATGAATAGCCAGTTTGGATTTCAAATAAGTAAAGCAAACATTTGACTAGAAGGCTTTCATATACCTAATTTGTACCCTCTTATGTCAGCAGCAATGCATCTAAAGACTTCCCTCCTATAGGTTGACAAGGACTGGACAAACATTTCAGGTAATTATTTTTGAATTTGTTGCCCTTTGAAAGCAAAGGCATAATATTTGTGGCAATTGCTTTCTTTATTAATATACATGCTAGTCAACATAATGTATTCAGCAAAATTTGCTGAGATACTTTCTTTGGTGTAGAGTTTGATAGATTTGCATTAAGGATTAAAACCTAAATCAGTGGATTCATCCTTTATTATTCATGTTGTCCTGTGTTCAAGCCCGTTTTGGTACGTGAAGCTTCACTTATCCTGGTATTATTACCTAATTTAAACTTTGCTTCCTTAATGTAAGGAGAGCTCTTCCAGCCTTATAATACTGGCTTCAAATTTCAAAACTACATGTGCCATGAATCCAAGTAGTTGTCATGACTACCAAAAATGGTATCTATGCGTGGAGCCCAGCTGGTACAGGTTTTTTTTAATCCTTTACTGCTTGTGCCAAGGCAACATATGCTGCAAAGGTTTCCGCAGATAGATTTGCACTTGCTCTGGGGCAGACCCATCAGCTAAAAATTGTCCATGTAAACAGAAACTCTTCCAGGGCAATAACCGAGTCAGCAGCTGATGAGCAGGAAGGCTTACATAGACCTATAGTCAAAAGTAACATACCAATCCCCAATTCCCAGACAGGGTGATCCCATAGCAAGCTTCATTGCTCTGTAAACCTGAACTTGCAAGAGATGTAGTCTCCCCTATTAAAGAGTAATCAATTATTAGATTAGCTCATTTTATGAATTGGTTGTAGTAAGGTTAAAAAGGAACATTACTTTTCAATTAACCTTTCTCCCCTCATATTCATGAAGGCTGTATATGATTTAAAAAGAACTGTACAACTAAGGGAAGAATTCTCCAAAGATGAAGGGCTCAGCTGTCAGCTGGAGAGCCAGCGACAGATATGCGTTCCTTCCTTTGGGAAAAAGCCCATCGAATTATGAGCCAATCAACAATTAACAGGCCACGGATGGGTCTTCTGTGCGATCAGGACCTCAGGGCCGGAAAATCTCACCTGTTCAGAGCTGCCATCCAATACAGGCTGCTCAAGTGTGCCAATGGGAACACAGTGGTTGCTGACAGAACTACAACCATTAGAGGCATGGAGCAACCCAGGCTCTAAGTGATTGCTGGCACATGAGGTTTCATGTGATGTGGGACATCAGGGGATGCAGGTACAATGGGTTGGCAGCAATGGTAAGGGGTGATTCTCAACAGGACCCCTTTCCAATGCTGCATGCCTTGATCAGGAACTGAGTGCCTTAACACCAGCTGCAGGATGCGACATAAGTAAGTATTAATTTTCTACTTAAAGACCTCAACTGGTGAAGGGTGCAAATGTTAGCCAACCATATCGGGGATAAGGCAGGTTATGACAGAGATACAAACAATTTATACAGAGGTGTTGGTAGGTTAAGTAAGTAGGCAAAAAGTTGGCAAATGGAGTATAATGTGAAAAATGTGAAGTTGTTCATTTTGAAAGGGAGAACAAAAGAATAGAGTATACCTTGAATGGAGAAAAACTACAGAAAGCTGCAACACAAAGGGACTTGGGACAAACTTGGAAATGAAACACAGAAAGCTAGCAAGCAGGTAATCGGGGAGGGGAGGGGTGGTGCGGGGAGCAGAATGAAATGTTGGCCCTTATTTCAAATGAGTTGGAGTATAAGAGTAGGGAAATCTTATTGCAATTGTACTAGGTGCTGGGGAGACGACACCTCGAGTATGGTGAGCAGTTTTGGTCCCCTTATTTCAGAAAATATATTATCTCATTGGAAACAGTTTGGAGAAGGTTCATTAGGATGATCCCTGATATGGAAGAGTTGCCTTATGAGCATCTACTCATCACAATTTAGAAGAATGAAAGGTAATCTCATTGAAACATATCAGATTCTGAAGGTGCTTTACAGAGTAAATGCTCAGAAGATGCTTCCCCTCATGAGATAGTCTGAGACCAGAGGACATAGTCTCCGAATAAAAGGTGGCAAATTTAAGACTGAGATGAGAGGCATTTCTTCTTTCAGAGGGGTATGAGTCTTTAGAACTCAACAAAGAGCATTGGGACATCATCCTTGTTTATGTGTAATACTTAGATTCATGATCAATTGGGGAATCCAGGGTTACAGGGAAAATGCAGCAAAGTGGATGTCATGAATGTCAGATCAGCCATTACTACATTCAATAGTGGAGCAAGCTTGATGTGCTCAAGGGCCTACTCCTTTTCCTATTTCTTCAAGACTTATGGTCTGACCATTGGCCTTCTTGTTGTTGACATATTTAAGATGTGTACATGGCTATAGGTCAGATCTCTGAAGTACTGTGGACATTTTTAACTGTTGTTCCAAAATGTGTTTCTCAAAGGAGAGCTAATGCAGCTAACAATGGCTGCAAATGTAAATTAAGTGGGTGTTTAGGGAATTATACCCATGGAATGCCATACCTACAAATGTAAAGGGAACTTCAAATAACAATCTTTCAAAGAAAGAAGAAGCTAGAAGAGACAGAGTTCAGATCTCTTGTGACTACATAGATAATAAGAGGCTGATGGCACCCTGCTCAATAGCAAGTCACCACCTGTGAATTATTTCCAAAACTATCGGCACGTTTTTTTCTGTTTTTCCTTTTGAAGAATACATAAGGCTAAGGTTAAAAAGTCAATTTAAACTCTACTGGATGGTGCTAGTGGGATTGATTGTTCTTATATGTACCAGCCTGCCAGCCTGCATTCAAGCATTTACCTGTGCCGTTCAAAGGTCATGCTGTTTCTGTAGATTTGATTGGGTGAGTGAATTTGCATGAAGTTAAATCAGGACATTTTGAAAAGATTAAATGTTTAATAATATATTGTTGTCATGACGTCCATGTCTTTCTCTATTTCCAAAGGACAGGAAGTCAAAAGCACAAGTTCACATTATAAAAGAAAAGTATCACTTACTCCTCAATTCATGAGGATTACAAAAAAAAATTCCTCTCCTGAGAATCACCAGGATTGGCATTGACTTCATTATCCCAAAATTCTTGAGGATTAACATGTTTTTTAATAATGTAATACACATCTGTTACTGTTTTTTTACATTAGATCTGGGAAAAATTGCTCCTCTTTTTTATTTAATGTAATATCTTATTAATATCTCTATGTTCATAATAAAGTAATTACTATAGAATTTGCAATGTTGGCTGAGTTAACAAAGGTACATAAATGGAAGTTATTTGGATGTTAATCTCTCTTAACATACTGTGAAGTTCATAGCCAGTGAATTACCCACTCATCATCCCCATGTTGCAGGTACAGGAAGACTCTGTCTTACTTCAAGTGTTGTAAGCTAGATAAAATAAACAGCAAAACAAAAGGACTCTGTCTCACCTCGAATGCTGGAATTCAATAATGGTCAAACAGAATCAGAACACCATAATCTCAACAAAACTGAGGATTATGAAACCAACTATTTAATTACCAACATCGTTATTGTTGGCAACTTCCACTGCAACAGCCTCAATGTTCTTCATAAATAATGAACAGGCTGATATGTATATCTAAACTCAGCCACAGAGCAGCAAGCAAAAATCAAAAATAATGTTGAACTATGCTGCTGTCCGCTGAATATTTGATGTAGAATGTCTTGCGGAAACTGTACAGATCCCTGTTCAGAGGATAGCTTGCTCAGTATCAATCACTGGAATTTGAAGTGCATCAAAACTGAAGAGCAGAAAAGAAGTTTTAGGCTGACCTGAGAGGACTGCAGTTCTGGTCACCACAGTATAGGAAGAATGTGATTGAACTAGACAGGGTGCAGAAGAGATTCACTAAATATTGCCTGGGCCTGGAGTAATACAGCTAATAAGAAAGATTACATACACAAAGGTTATTTTTCTTAGTGCAGACAAGGTTGAGGAGTGATCTTATTAAGGTGCACAAAGTTCTGAGGAACATAGACAGTAGACAGGGAGAAACTTCTTCCCTTAGTAAAGAGGTCAATAATGAAGAAGTAGTTGTAAGGTATTTAATGAAAGGGGATTTACTAAATAATTTTTTTAACCCAGAGGTTTGTTGGTGTCTAGAATTCACTGCCTGAAAAGTGATAGAGGCAGGAATCTTCAAGACATTTAAGAACTTTTCAGATGAACACTTAAAATATCATAGCATTCAAGTCCATGTTGAAGGAAATCAGATTAGAATAGATCAATGTTTGATGACTGGCGCAGACAGGATGGGCCAAAGTGCCTCTTTCCTGCTCCAAATCCTCTATGATTCTATGATGCGCTGACAGAATTATGATGACAGACTGAAAAAATTCAGGTCTTTGATTTTGAAAGGAGTCAACTGAGAGTTGATTACATAAATTAGTCAAAGGTATAAAAAAGCTAAGTCCAGACCATAGCTTTAACATAAACGTTCACAATGGGAACTGAGGCATATGTTCAAATTATTGAAAGGTAACAGGAGCACCAAAATCAGGAAAAATATTTCATGTAAATAAGATAGAACACAGTGACTAGAGATCTGAATAAGAATTTTGTGGGTTTTTTTACATTTTTATATGGGATGTAAAAATTGCTGGCAAACCTGGAATTGACTACTTCCCTTTCTATCTCTTATTGTCTTATGGTCATTTCAAGAAGAGCTAAGAGCTAGCCACCTTCCTATGGATCTGGAGATCTACTTGACCATTTCAAGTAAAAGTAGTATATATTGATGGGCTTTTATGAAAGTCTAGTAGTTAAAATCACCATAACTGATCTTATCATTTTACACTAGATTTACTCAATTAACAGAATTTAAATTCCCCTGGTGTCATTGTGGCATTTGTACTCAAATCAGCAGTTTTACTCAAATTAACTACAAATTATAAATCCATTAAATACAACATGCTATTGTTTCCAATAAATTGAAAGTGAAAGCCATTAAGTCCTTTAGGTGATGGATAGGTTGGAGACTGTAGGCTGGACTACTACAGATGAGGTAATATGGACTGAGTGACTTTTCTGATCCATTTGTCTTGTGATCTTGTCACCAGAGGAATTCGGGAAACTTTGAATATCACATTCAAATGTTCAAATCACAACATAGCAATGAAACACAAAATGCAGAATTGGTGCACTTGTGCTCTCCTATGTCGTTGAGATTTTTCAATGATGCCTTTTATATTAACCATGCAGAAAATTTTCTGATGCAGAGTTCTAGAATATTGTATTTTGAGAAAATTGCTTCCAGATGCATGGAGGGTCATGTATAGGGGAAAGGCTTAACCATTATTGATAATGTCTGAGCTATTTGTGAATTCCTATATGTATCTGCACACGGGTAGTTAACTGCATATATACATATTCCAGGATGTTAAGAAAATCCTTAAATTTCTGAATAGAAACTCTGATCAAATTCAATTGTTACCACCTTAATTCCTTACTTCATGTAGGGAAAAGAAAAGTCCCTCTCAAAGTAACCAAAAAGCATTGTACAAAAATAAATCAACCATTAAACACTTTGGTTAGACTTAATGATCATCTGAGCATGGCACAAATTTAATCATAAGAAATAGCTCTAGAGAAATAAATGTAGGCTGGGAAATTTCCCTTGGCCTTGCTTATAGTAAATCAAGAGATTTGCTGTTTGTAACAATCAGAGGGTGTCTTATGCAGTGAACAACATTTGAGTCATTGATTTACAATGACTAAGTAATCAAATTCTGTTTTTGATAAATGGTGTTTTGCAGCTTTTACTAATACCTTTGGGGATTTAATTTAATAATTTTGTTCATTATTTTTGTGAATGATACTTATACATATAAATGCAGGTGGACTAACCTCTACACTGTTTTGCACTCTTGTGGCACAGTGGTAGTGTCCCTAACTCTGGGCTAAGAGACATAGATTCAAGTCCCACCTACTCTCGAGGTGTGTGATAGCATCTCTGAACAGGTTGATTAGGTTAAAAAGAGAAACTTTGGGAAGCTGTGCACATTCAAGGACCAGTTCACATTCCATCTCTGAAACCCCTTAACGTTGTTCAATGGGCTGTTGTGGCATTGATCCTTCTGCTACACAGAGCAGTGCTGAAATTTTTATGCCACAGCTTAAATCATGAACTCTGTGAAATACATTGAGAATTAGGCAGAAAATGCATAATTACGTGGAATATTTGTTATCTAGTGACATTGCTGAACCGAAAGTTAATAAATAGGTACAGCGAGAAATGAAGAAGACAACGTGATATTTATTGCAATGGGAATTGTCTAGACAGTCAGGATAATTTGCTGAAATTATGTAGAGTATTAGTGAGACTACACACTAAAGCAGACAACATAGAAAGTAGAACAATACAACACAGCAACAGGCCTTTGGCCCACCATGTCTCTAGTGACCATGATTCCATTCTTAACTAATCTCATCTCCCTGCATATGGTCCATATCCCTCTATTCCCTATCTATTTATGTGTCTGTCTGACTGCATCTTAAACTTTGTTAATGTTTCTCTTTCTACCATTTCACTTGAATGTGTGTTCCAGACCTATCGCCTTCAGTGTAAAGTCCTTTTCTTGCAGATCTCCTTTAAACTTTTCCCTTCTCAACTTAATTCCACTCCCCCCCCCCCCCCGCCACGTGTTGGACACTTCCACCCTGAAAAAAAATTCAGAATATCCACCCTCTGCATGAAAAAGTTGCCCCTTAGGTCCCTTTTATATCTTTCTCCTCTCTCCATAAACCTATGCCCTCTAGTTCTGGACACCCCCACCCCAGGGAAAAGGCTGTCTATTTACCCTATCCATGCCCTTGGTGATTTTATAAACCTCTAAAAGGTCACCTCCTCAGCCACCGACGCTCCAGGGAAAACAGCCCCAGCCTATTCAGCCTCTTCCTACAGCTCAAATCCTTCAACCCTGTCAAGATCGTTGTGAATCTTTTCTGAACCCTGTCAAGTTTCACAACATCTTTCTGATAGGAAGGAGATCAGAATTGCACACAATATTCCATAAGTGGCCTAACCAATGTCCTGGTCAGTCGCAACATGACCTCCCAACTCCTGTACTCAATACTCTAACCAATAAAGGAAAGCATACCAAACACCATCTTCACTATCCTATCGACCTGCGACTCCACTTTCAAGGAGTTATGGACCTGCATTCTAAGGCGTCTTTATTCAGCAACACTCCCAGGACCTTACCATTAAGCATATAAGTGCTGCTAAAATTTGCTTTCCCTAAATGCAATATACTAAATTCAAACTTGATTGGAATTTGGTATTTTGAGGGGTATAATTTAAACTGGCTCAATTCAAAATTGTTTTGTTGTTTCCAGGCAACCCAGCTGATCTAGCTTTTGACCAAGTTTTACATAGCACCAAGCATTCTGAATAAGGTACAATCAGGTAGTTCTGCTAGCTTCTAACTCTCTTAAAGCTACAGTGCATCTTCATAACAATTATAATTGGATGTATGCATTGGTCAGAATTTGAAGACCATAGATATCTTGGAGGGTGGTGGGGTTGGAGGACATTAATTGAATTATCATTTAAAAATAAAGTCTCTTTATCAACTTTTCACATTTAATTATTTAATATGTCACAAAATGAATAAATTATCCAACATAAGGTACTTCTTTAAAGTTGCTCATGATCAACATATTTGTATGTGAGTTGTGCATTTCTCATCCTTGGAAAGAGAGAGTGAATTTGAAATAACCCTGCAGCAAAACCTTTTGTACTTGATAGGAAAGGTTAATATATTTCTGCATTTTTGTTCTGGAGATTACTAACCAAAGAATGCCACATAACCAAAATTAATCAGCGATTAAGATAAGAACAGTGTATAAAAAATTAATCAGGTTTAGTCTCCATTGGCTCAGTGCTTCCTTGTTGTTTCAAAGTTGAGGCATATTGGTGTCTGAAGTAAATAACTTAGAATGACAGAAAAAGATTTTGAACAGCTGTAATGGCTTCCACTGCCAAAGATCTGCCAGATGTTGTTTTCATAGGTAAGGTCGAGATGGAATAAGGTGAGAGAGTAAGCACACATTTCTCTTTCAAAGAACTGGAGTGTGGCCTTCTTACAGCCTGGTTGGTCACAGCAGTCATTAGTAAGACATGTTGAATCTCTCTCTCTCTCCCTCTCTCTCTCTTTCTCTCTCATTGATGCAACCCACCTTGTTCAGCCACTCAGAAAAACACCTCAAGATGTCTCCCTCCTGCTGTTTCTGTGTACGTGGTTTCAGTTTGAATTTATAGGGAGAAGGTCAAGCAATTCTTGAAGTCCATTTTGAAAACAGTCTTTTAAAGCAGTCCAACGTTTTAAAATGTAGCTTGTAAAGCATTTCTTTTGAAAATTATAAAGTCATAATTGCCCATTCTAATAGTGGTTATGATAATTTCTGCATTTTGTGTAATTATATACTATACATTTTGTTCATGTTTCTCATGTTAAACACAGCATATCTGAATATGAAAATGTTAAAACAATGGCTTGAGATCATCTCAGCTGCTTAATTTGTCTTTGGTGGTACTGTAAAACATGTGATGTTGGACCACCTGCCCTTTCAGCACAGTTCCTGATGTATAATTATTTTATGGAGCTATAGGTTATGAGGCACCACATCTCATGGGTGGCTGAGCCAATACTGCCCACTTTTTGCACTGCCCAAAATAGATTCCTATAGTGCAAACCAGGACATTTATTCCACAGGACAACCTCTTACTTTTGAAGTTCAAGTTTTCTTCAGGACAGATTGTTGTCAGGGTTGGAGGATTTGAGCTATAGGGAGAGGCTGAACAGGCTGGGGCTATTTTCCCTGGAGTGTCGGAGGCTGAGGGGTGACCTTATAGAGGTTTACAAAATTATGAGGGGCATGGATAGGGTAAATAGGAAAAGTCTTTTCCCTAGGGTCAGGGAGTCCAGAACTAGAGGGCATAAGTTTGGTGTGAGAGGGGAAAGATATAAAAGAGATCTAGGTGCAATTTTTTTTCACACAGAGGGTGGTATGGGTATGGAATGAGCTGCTAGAGGAAGTGGTAGAGGCTGGTACAATTGCAACATTTAAGAAGCATTTAGATGGGTATATGAATAGGAAGGGCCAGATGCTGGCAGGTGGGACTAGATTGAATTGAGGTATCTGGTTGGCATGGACGGGTTGGACCGAAGGGTCTGTTTCCATGCTGCACATCTCTATGACTCATAACTGCTGCATGTCTGCAAGGCTGCGTTTACCATGCATGTCTCTTCCTGAAAGTATATTGGGCCTTCTCATCTACAACATAAACACCAACTTGCATTTGATACAGGACTTTGTCATAAGACACCTTGACGGAGCATAATCAGACAACAAGGCATAGAAAGAACATTGGGAGGAGTGGCTAAAAGCTTGGCCAATGTTACAAGTTTCAAAAAATATCTTAATAGACGAAATAACTGTAGAAAGGAGAATATAGGGAAGGAATTCCTGAGAAAATACAGCCACCAATGACAGAGTTGAGATTCTATGAATACAACTAAACAATGAAGAGTGGAACCAAAAGTAAACATTCCACTCAGCTGGGCAGCAGGATTGTATTGGAGGAAGATGCATGGTGGACCTGGCAAAAGTTGCAATGAGATTGAGTAAGCATGGCCATACTTTGTGAATTTGTTAATTTCTGTTCATTTCCTTTGTTGTTTGGAGTCTTTGCATCTCAAGACTGTCTTTCACAATGAAGATTGCTCACATGTGTCTCCAAGACCTTGTAACTTCCTCCTGGTAAAACAGTCTGGGCTTTGTTTAACACCAAGCAATCAAACCATGACTTGCTGGCAGGAAGGTTGTAGAATAGGTCACCTGATTCCCTTCACTCTTACCATAAATAAAACAGAATCATAAAAAATAATTATTTCATAAACTCATAATTATAACAGGTAGAAGTTAAGGATTCTCTTGTATGATCAGAAGATGTTCCTGCCTGATTTCAGGCAACATTGCAGTGAAAATAACCTTTATACGTCATAAACACAGTGGTAAAATTTCCTTCAATTGCAATTTCGCATGGGTCCCATGGATTTCCCACTACAACTCTGGCAGTTCTTGACCACTAGATTGAAGTTCCATCCTTTACAAGAGTCAGGATTGGGCATTTCCCAAAACTGGGTAACCACATGTTGTACAAGTACAGTAGCAGCCAGTATGACAAGTGAAGAGAGGCAAAAATGACAAGTGAGTTAGATCCTGGAAAAACATCACTTCATTTGATGTTGTTTTTAGAGGTCAGCCAGTGCTCAGTGACTGATGGAATCACCTCTAGATTTGGGCAGAAATGCTCTGAAGCTACCAGCTCTTCAAAGGTGTACTAGTTTAGAGCTTCTGAAGGTCTTTGGTAAATTGGTATTATAGATGTAATTTATGTACCTGCTACTGAAGCATGTTGCTAGGGTCTCTGCAAATTTGACCAAGTCACTGCTGGTGGGCATCTTTGGGGCAATCCTCATTTCAATTCTGTAAGCTTTATGTTCCCAATGTCTAGTGAAATTCTGATTCTTGAAAAATGGTTTTATAATTTCACAAAAACACAGTGATCAGAGAAAACATTTTGACCATATTTACAGTGTTGCGAACATGCAAAAACTGGAGGAAATCTTCCTCGTCTCTCATAACATGAGTAAAATAATGCATCATTTAGTTGATTTGGTCTGTTACACAAATCTTGTCTCCAGGGAATGACTGGCTGAAAATCTTTTGTTTGGTGTCTCTATCCAGGAATAATTGGGAGGTAATGCGCACGTTTTGAAAAGGTGCAATACAACTCTTTCTGCTGAAGAAAAGCTTGCATGGTTGTGTGAGAGTTGATTTCTGAATCAATTTCTTTAATCAATTCTTAATTTATTGTCAATTCCATAGAAATAGTAATCACCGTGCAATTAAAACTCAAGATACTCTGCCCAGTTTTAGCTGATTGATATATTGTTCCAATTTAACAAAGGCTAGATTTTAAAGAAACAAATGCGTCAGGGAGTACCAGAAGGTAAAGGAATCAATTTTTCTTGGAGCAGATAGGTTTAAGGTTGTTTCAGTATGTAAGAAGCAGTAGCAAAGAATTTCTTATTAAAGTTAATGAAATTACTGATGTCCAGTACAATTTGTTGTTTGTGCAATCCCTCTTTACTTGCGCATTCTCTGCAGTATTCTGCACAGATTAAAAATAGGAATCGCTGGCTTCACTCAGCAGTAGATAAACACTGTGCTGGGAATGTCCCAGAGCTGGCCTTAATCTGATGTAAATAAATTGTATGCCTTTGATTTGCATATAAAGGAATGATGTTTTATGCTGGAGTGTTACTAAAGAACAAAAAGAAGCAGTAGTATTGAAAGGAACTTGAAGCAAAACCTGTTTCTGTTATCAAAAAGCAGAAGTTAAGTCAGATTTAAAATATCAGTACGGTATTACACAAGAAGACCATTTTGCCATCTGTCATGGTATGATCCATTGAATTTATTTTTTTTAAAGATAAAAGATGAAGGGGTAAGTTTTCCTTGAAAAAAGTTTTCTTACAAGGCATGTCTTTAACTTCCTAACCATAATTTTGAATCAAACCTGGAAAAACTCCCTTCAGCAATTAGTTCATTCTTTAGCATTTCTGAGTTATAGCAAGTAATTGGGAGAATTCTTATTCAGGAAATGTTTAAATTTGATAAGTAAGTATAAATTATTAATGTAACATCTATGTGTATATGAAGTTAGGTCATATCAGTCACAATTTCACTCAATGGCAGAAGAGACTTGAAGGGCTATGATCCTAAGGATTGCTTTCTCCTCATCAACAGATTAACCACTAAAAGTGCTCTGGAATTCTTGTTAGGTGTTTGGACATATGAACATCCAAATAGAGTGAGAAGTAGACCATTCAGCCCCTCAATCCTGCTCAGTCATTCAAGAAGTGCATGGCTGATCTGAATATTGCATATTCATATCTACTCCCAATAACCTTCTACCCTCTTATTTACCAACAAACTACCTACCTCTGCCACAAAAAAAAACAAGGACTCTGCTGCCATTGTGTTTTGAGGAAGAGGACTTTAAAAACTCATGGCCTCTGAGAGAAAGAATTTTCACCTCATCTCTAATTTAAATCAGTGACCACCTCTCTTAAAACAGTGACCTCTTGTTCTAGATTCTCTCAGTAGAGGAAACAAGTGCACGGAGTGCATTGCCTGAGAGTGAGATAGAGGCAGCTTCAATTGAGGCATTGAAAAGGACTTAGGACAGTAGTTGGATAAAAATAACATGCAAAGGGATGAGAAAAAAACAAGAGACTGGCATTCAGTAACGATGCTCAGTTGAAGAACCAGAGCAGGCAAGGTGGACTCCTTCTGTGCTTTAAAACTTCTCAGAGCTCTGCAATCTCTCACAGTGTGCTTATTTTCTCTTTGTCCTGCCAACAATTGCGACAATTTCACATTTTCCCACATTATACTGGATTTGCCAGACCTTTGCCCAATCATTTAACTTATCTATATCCCTTTGTAACTTCTTTACGTCCTCTTCACAATTCACTTGCCTTCCTATATTTGCACCATGACCAAATCTGGTAGCCATATGTTCAATCACCTCAACCAAAGCCTTCATATATTCAGTAAAAAAAGTAAGGCTCCAACAGTAGTTCCTATGGAAATCCTCTCTTTACATTTAGTCAACCAGAAAATACCCAGCTATGCTGATACTCTGTTCCTCTTGTCAATCTTCGATCCATGCCATTATGTTACTCCCTAACCTATGTGCTTTTATTTTCTATAAAACATTTGATATGCTTCTGGAAATCTAAGTAAAGTACACCTATTTGTTACTTTTTATCCACTTCACACAGAGGGTGGTGCATGTCTGGGGAACAAGCTGCTGGAAGAGGTGGTAGAGGCACCTCTCCAACATTTAAAAGGCACCTGGATGAGTATACGAATAGGAAGGGTTTAGAGGGAAATGTTAGCAAATGGGACAAGATTAATTTAGGATATCTGTCAGCATGGATGAGTTGGACCAAAGTTTCTGTTTCTGTGCTGTCCAGCTGTACTCTATAACTCTATAACTACTTCATTAGCCAATTCCTTTAAGGTGCTAGACTGAGGACTCACAGCTCTAATTTGTTCAGTATAAATTTCCTGATGAGTGTCATTTTCTATATTTCCCCACACTTGCATACCCTGGTCTGTAACTGTTTCTGAGATGTTACTTGTAACCTCTGTAGTGGAGAATGATACAAGATACCTTTTTGCTTCATTTGCCATCTCTTTCTTTTCCATTAGTAGTTGCCCAGACTCACTTTCCACAGGAGCAATATTTATTCATAACCTCTTCTGTTAAATACTTATTGAAACTTGGTACTCATGATTTTTAAATTTCCAGCTGGCTTGCTTCTGTTTGCTAACTTTTCCCTTATTTTAGTAATTTTTAATTTATATTCTGTACATGCTTCCCACTCGCAAGCCGTATTTGCATAATTATACTTTTTTTATTAAGCTTGATGCTATGTTAACATTTTTTGATAATCACAGATAGTGGGTTACCCTGTGAAAGTTATCTTTCTTCTTTTGTGTATTCTGAAATATCCCTTTAAATGTCTGCCATTGGATATCTGTAGACCTATCCCATGACCTAATTTTTCAGTTCACTGCTTCCATGTACTCCTAATTGTTCTTTTTAAAGTTTGTAATATTAATCTTTGACTCACACTTTTCTTCCTCAAAATGAATGTAAAGTCCAATATTATAGTTATCACTACCTTGGGCACATTCACTATGAGGTTATTAATTAATCCTATCCAATCGCACAATATCAGCCTGCTGTCTGGTTGATTCCAGAGCATGCTTTTCTAAGAAGCTATGCTGAAAACATTCTATGAACCTTTTAGTCAGAAGTTTTACACTGCTGGGAATCTCCTTTCTTAAAAAAAGAAAAATTGGAAGAAATGCATTACTGGCAATCAATCTGCTATTAAACTGTTGGCAAAAGTTAAACAACTCCAAAGCATCATCAAACTGTGTGAGTTGCATCTGTTCCACCTTATCCTGTATAAATGGTAGTACACCCAAGGTTTAATATAACACACAAACGTAACATGACAGAAGCATACAATTCAAGATTTACAAAACAATCATGAATTTTTAAATAAGATTAACTGAAACATCAATACAATGCTATTATATGTTTAATTATTAACTGTGCAAACATTGTTGCTCCATTGTGACAATTTCTTTACCAATCCTTTTTAAACAGAAAAGTACAAAATGTATCATAGTTCCTTGAGAGGCTTTCAAGTAATTATTGCGTCATTAATTCTGATTTCCTGGTACATGATGTTACAGTTGAACAAGTATTAGGAATATCGATGGACGTCAATTCCAACACACTTGAAAGATGGTCTTTTTTTCTAGTCTACTGGTAATTCAGACTTCCTTTGTGATGAAAAACCTGTGCTCGCTGTGCGTCAGACAATTGCCGCAACGGAAGATGAGGAAATATTTCACAAAAAGCTTCGGGGAAGAGGCTGGTAGAGAAGCTGTAAGTCACCTGACTCTTGCAAAAGAGAAACCTATTTTTCAATGGACATAAATGAAAACAGGAAGCTGTCCATTGAGAAAACCAAATTCAGTTTCAGACACAAGTTGTTCCTTTTTATCTTTTGTAAGCAAGGTCACGTTAACGAGAAAGTCAACTGTTAAAGTAAATGATTGGCAAAATGTTGTTTGATGCTAGGGTCAGAATTTCAAAAGAGGAATGAAGGAATTACATAACAGACTGGAACTTAGACATACTGTACCCATGGAGTCCTCACATTTGGTCCTCCATCTAAATTGTGTTAATGTGGGAGGCATTGAATGCATCCCAAATGCTGCTTCTTCAGAAGAGGAGAATCAGAGTGTGAATTACCCTTAAACATTCTTATCTTACAATCACATATGCAATTCGTAAAGCATGCCAGTATCATTTCTCTGCATGGAGAAGTATAACATGCAGCAGAATTCATAAAATTCAAGTGAGGGCAAGCCAAATAAGAGACTAGAAAGGGATAATTAAAAAAAACACACACAACAGCAGTGAAAAAGAAAGTAGTATAGCATGAAAGTACTGCCTATAGCCCATCCTGTGCTGGAATATAGGTTAGCAGTGCCATTCTTTCTCAGCAAATCCCTTGCAAATGAATTAAATTTCAGAAGTCAGCAGATAAATATCAGAAGGAAGATTGTCGCTGGCCCCGTCTCTTACTCATTCTGCTGGCTCTCTCAGAGTGACATTGGTGCAGAGATGCTTCCTGCCACGCATCAATGTATTGTTTAGATCATAAAATAAAAATAAAAGAAATTTTACACATCAAAAAATGGAAAGGGCAGTAATTAATAAAATTGTAATTTCTATTAATGATGCAGTTGGTTCTGCTATAATGCATGTTCCTTCAATGCAAGTTGGCTCTAAAGAAATTGAAAAATTTAGATTGTTATTTATAGAAACCATAAGTTCCTTACCGATATTAGCTATAACACGATTCCAGCCCCATTAGTTTAAATGGCGTGACTATTATGCAATTTTCTTATAAAGCGAGGTTGCACAGGGACAGAACTATCACTTTATATCAGAACATATTACTATTGAGGAAATCTTAATTGTTGTTTACACTAAATCCATTACCTGCCCATTTGTTGGTAGCATTCAGAAGAGAATAGGAATGTTCTTGTGCAACCCTGTGCTATAGAAATGCTGCACTTTAGAAATAGTATCCCCAATTTGTCAATCGTATTATAGTGAATTTGCATTAACATAGCAGAACAACCTGTAGTTTAAAATGAAAACACATGCAGTGTCTTAAGAAATGAGCAAAAGAACAGAACTAATTGGATAACACTTTCAAGGAGCCAGTGCAGACACAGTGGGATGAATAGTTCTATATCGTAAGATTCCACGATGCAATGTTATTAGTTTATTTAAAATACATAGTTTACGTCTGAAACAAGATAATAGGCAAAGAAATGTCATCTGAAATGCTTGCTTACTAATATCAACAAAAAAAAATCAGGGCTTGTGAGACTAGTCATTTTGACCAGACCAAGTACATAAAGTTCTTCAAAAATGTATTTATGAAAACAATGATTTGCATTTCTGCTAAAATAAGTTATAGAACATAGAACATAGAACAATACAGCGCAGTACAGGCCCTTCGGCCCTCGATGTTGCGCCGATCAAAGCCCACCTAACCTACACTAACCCACTATCCTCCATATACCTATCCAATGCCCGCTTAAATACCCATAAAGAGGGAGAGTCCACTACTGCTACTGGCAGGGCATTCCATGATCTTACGACTCGCTGAGTGAAGAACCTACCCCTAACATCAGTCCTATATCTACCCCCCCTTAATTTAAAGCTATGCCCCCTTGTAATAGCTGACTCCATACGCGGAAAAAGGTTCTCACTGTCAACCCTATCTAACCCCCTAATCATCTTGTACACCTCTATCAAATCACCCCTAAACCTTCTTTTCTCCAAAGAAAACAACCCCAAGTGCCTCAGCCTTTCCTCATAGGATCTTCCTACCATACCAGGCAACATCCTGGTAAACCTCCTCTGCACCCGTTCCAGTGCCTCCACATCCTTCCTATAGTATGGCGACCAAAACTGCACACAATATTCCAGAAGCGGCCGCACCAGAGTCTTATACAACTGCAGCATGACCTCAGGACTCCGGAACTCAATTCCTCTACCAATAAAAGCCAGTACGCCATATGCCTTCTTCACTGCACTATTTACCTGGGTGGCAACTTTCAGAGATCTGTGTACATGGACACCAAGATCCCTCTGCTCTTCCACACTACCAAGTAGTCTACCATTAGCCCAGTAATCCATCTTTTTATTACTCTTACCAAAGTGAATCACTTCACACTTAGCTACATTGAACTCCATTTGCCACCTTTCTGCCCAGCTCTGCAGCTTCTCTATATCCCGCTGTAACCTGCCATATCCTTCCTCACTGTCTACAACTCCTCCGACTTTCGTATCATCCGCAAACTTGCTCACCCAACCTTCTAACCCTTCCTCCAGGTCATTTATAAAAATGACAAACAGCAATGGTCCCAGAACAGATCCTTGCGGAACACCACTAGTGACGGCACTCCAAGATGAATCTTTGCCATCAACTACTACCCTCTGTCTTCTTCCAGAGAGCCAATTCCTAATCCAAACCTCCAACTCACCCTCAATGCCATATCTCTGTATTTTCTGCAGTAGCCTACCATGGGGGACCTTATCAAACGCCTTACTAAAATCCATATATACTACATCTACCGCTTTCCCCTCATCTACCTCCTTCGTCACCTTCTCAAAGAATTCAATAAGGTTTGTGAGGCACGACCTGCCCTTCACAAAACCATGCTGACTATCCTTGATCACATCATTCTTATCCAGATGTGCATAAATCCTATCCCTTATAATTCTCTCTAAGACTTTGCCCACAACAGAAGTGAGACTCACTGGCCTATAGTTACTAGGATTATCCCTACTCCCCTTCTTGAACAAGGGAACCACGTTTGCTAGCCTCCAGTCCTCTGGCACTACTCCTGTAGACAAAGAGGTCACAAAAATCAAGGCCAATGGCTCTGCAATCTCCTCCCTTGCTTCCCAGAGAATCCTAGGATAAATGCAATCAGGCCCAGGGGACTTATCTATTTTCACCCTTGCCAGAATTTCCAACACCTCTTCTCTACATATCTCAAAGCCATCCATTCTACTTATTCGTGCCTCAGTATTCATATTTATAGTAATATAAAAGATGTGAATTGAATAACATGCAGATTCTGTCTCTCGTTTGTTTTAATAAACTTAGAAAATGATGATACAGTGAGGAGAATATTCTGGGCAGAGAGTTTTAAACAGCTTTGCCATTATTGAGTATGCCATAAACATTTGTGTTCTGTGATTATAATTCAGAGACTGTTAGAGTAAGGAGAGACACTATTTTACTAAGTAAATTTTGTAGATAAAAATGTCAGAAAAGATAGCAAAGGTGCCCCTGGAAACAAAAGCAATTTGTGGATCAGTGATGTGTAATGTTCTACCAAGTTGATATATAAAACATAATTTAATTACAGCTTTTAAATAATTGATTTGTGGCATAACTAATTAATTCTCTTTTTCTTTTTGTCAGTGATTTATAAGACTAGTTGCTTATCATCTTCCCAGCATCCTTAATGCATTGTTAGATCTTTAATCTGCCACAACTGAATAGATGCACACATTCTCAGAAATACATTATGCTGCATTTTAACTGTAATTCTTTAGTGTGCTTAACATTTATTTTACTTATGCACATTATTAAGTGTCTCGTTATCAGCCTTGCTTAATCATTTTTTTTTTCTGTCAGATGATGCAGTGCAGGAAATAACAGTTCCTCACTTTCTCTCCTGTTACAGGGCCATCCAACTAGCAAACTTTGACAAACTAGAGTACAAATGTCAATAATGAGTCAAATATTGTCAAAAGATGACTTGACAAGAAGCTATTGTCAACCATGTTGTTAGAGACAAATTGAACATGACCGTGTCGAGTATTTACATAAATATATAGTGAATGGAGCACTCAGTTCTTTAATGGTTGTGTGACAAAAGTCACCAATGTTCACCAAACAGAATAAAATAACTTCTATTGTGAAGCAATAATTCCTTTATTAGTCATTTATAAAATACATCCTCTGCATATCCTACGTTCAGTACACATCAGCATTCTCTGTGATAAATGAAAGTATAAAAAAAAAATCAGAAGTACACATAAACTACTGAGATGAAAGTGACTAATATGTGGCCACAAATAAACTCATACACCACTTGAATATTAATAATTGTGAGTTCTATAGTTCATGGGAGCTCAGTTCAGAGGGAGATGAATGATTGTGATTGTTACGTTTGTGCTGAGAAAACCTCACATAGATTCACATCGAGCAGCCATTATTGAACACCTTCATTTGTATGATCACAAAAACAGCACTTGGAATGCTGAATAGTTTGAATTGAAGTCAAGTGCAACTTCCTTGAGAGTGTGACATTATCACTGGTATAAATTGTAGGGTCACTGTTACAATTCTGAATAACCTTTGGGCTGTGAAATTGCCTCAAAACATTAGGAAATAAATCTGGGCAACCAGTTTTGGGGAACAAGGAAATGGCAGAGGAATTAACAGATACTTTGCATAAGTCTTTACTAATGGTGAAAGAAACTTTAAACAATCCATTAATACAAAAGAATACTTGAAAGGAATCATAAAATCCCTACAGTGAGGAAGCAAGTCATCTGGCCCATTGATTCCCCAACCCTATCCCTGTATTTTCCATGACAAATCCACTTAATCTGCACACTATTAGTATGGCTAATTCACCTAACCTGCACATATTTAGATTGTGAAGGAAACCAGAGCACTCAGAGGAAATCCACACAGACATGGGGAGAATGTGCAACCTCCATATAGACAGTTGCTCGAGGGTGGAATTGAACCCAGCTCCCTGGCACTGTGAGGCTGCTCTTACTGAATGGTGGAGCAGGCTCAAAGGGCTGAATTTCCAACTCCTGTTCCTATTTCTCATGATATGCCCTGAGATCTCCTTTTTTGACTGTTGGTGATAGAATATTTGAATAATATTGGATAACCGTCAACTACACACATCACTCAATGTTTGTTTTTCATTGAAGTCAGACCTAACTGATACTGTTGCATTCTACACTTCAATTTTCAGGAATAGGACTTCCAATTCATTGCTATGAAATTTCAAATTCCTCCTCTTTTCCTCTTTGCATTATTCTTGTTCCTCTATGAGTTGAATCTTCCAGTTCAGTTATCCAACTGTGAAAGTTTTGCTGTAACTTCTTCCTGCTCACAGTTGTTGCCCTTGACCTCTCCTACAACTATCAGCCAGAATTGTTACAGGGAGGCTGCAGAATAATGTTTAATTACATGATTCAGGTTAGAGATTCTTCAACAAAAAAAGGAACTGTGTTGATCCAAGAAATTATAGCAGATTTGCCTCTGAAGGCTATCAGTTGATGCAACCTTGGCACAAATTTGGCATAAATCTGTGCGGCATGTGGTAATTAAAATGGAGCTTCTTAATTAAACTGAGAAGTCACACTTAAAAAGTGAGACAAAGTCAGGATTTTTACCTAAAGTAAATAGCAATTATACTCTTAATCTTTTCATTCAGGTTTCCCCTTAATTATAGGAATTTTCTGATTACTTTATGAGCAAGTGGGAAATGAAAAATCTGACAAATTCACATACGAAGACATGGGGAGTTTGCCCATCTTCTTAGCACTGTCATTACCATATTGCCAGCCACAATAGAATTAATAGCTTTGATGTTGATTGGACATGACTAACTAAGGACTGCTTCTTTCCTCCATGTGTATTTTTTTCAAGTTGGGAGGGACCCTCCAGGTGTAACCTCACCCACTGTCTTTGACGTACGACTAACGCTCACAAGGTACTTCACTATTTCATGTCACACAGGTAGTGTGATTGTGTCTCACCATTTATCAGCCTAAGCCTTAAAGTTTTATGGGTCTTTCTGCACATGGGCAGGGGCTTCTTCAGGATCAAAGTAATTGTGAATGGTACTAAACACTGTGAAATCAGTAGCCATCATCACCACTTTAATTGTTGGATTCCAAAGAATCCCTACAGTGTGGCCCAACAAGTCCACACCAACCCTCTGAACAGCATCCCACCCAGTCTCATCCCTCTACCTTATAACCCTGTATTTTTCATGACTAACCATCAAACCGACACATCCCTGAACACTATGGGCAATGTAGCATGTCCAATCTATCTAACCTTTGTATCTTTGGAATGTGCGAGGAAACCAGAGCACTCGGTGAAAACCCATACAGACTTGGAGAAAACATGCAAACTCCATACAGGTAGTCACCCGAGGTTATAAACGTGTTGGCTTTGTGAGGCAGCAGTGCTAACCACTGAGCCACCATGCCACCCAAACCACGAGGATGCTGTGCTGGCACATTATCACAAACAAACATATGAAATAAGAGCAAAAGTAGACCACTTGGCCCCTGAAGCTTATACAGCCATCCAATGGGATCACGGCTAATCTCTTTGTATTTTGAATTCAACATTCCATCTGCTTCCAATAACCTTTGATTCTTGTGCCCACCAAACATCTATCTACCTCTGTCTTTAAAATATTTAATGGCACTGTCTTCTTTCCCTTCTGAAGCACAACATTCCAAAGTCACACAACTTTCTGATATAAAAAAAATCTTCTCATCTCTCACCTAAAAGGATGACTGTAATTTTAAAAAAGTGTCCACTCATTCTGGATTGAGCCACATTGTATGTAAATGGGGAGATGTAATTACTACAGTGCAGTAATTATGGTGATGGGACGTCTTCCAAAGAAAATCAGTGTCCAAATAGCAGCTTCTCCCTGCTTCATCCCTGTTACTTTCTCCCCTTTCATCCATAGGAACAGGAGCAGGCTATTCAAAACCCTGAATCCACAGAGAGCTTCCCTACTCTATGTCTCCTCCTCTATTTCCCAACTGTGGTATGAATCCAAAGACGCTGTTCTCACATAATTTCCAATTCAATTCCAATTGAAAATTCATTGCAAGTTCAAAACTTGCATATAAATAAACAATTCACCTAACATAAGAACTATTTTTTATTTACGTGTGGGACATGACCAACATTTATTGCCCAGCCTAGTTGCCCTTGAGGTTATGAGTTGCCTTCTTCAAACATCCACATGCTGCAGTCCATGTGCTGTAGATTGACTCACCAATGCCTTCTTTTTCCAAATAAGGATGGTGAGTGACTTAGAGGGAAATTGCAGGCAGTGGTGATCCTATGTATCTGCTGCTATTGTTCCATTGTGATTATGGGTTTCGACAGTGCTGTCTGAGGATCTTTGGTGAATTTCTGCAATGCATCTTGTAGATAGTAGACACTGCTGCTACTGAGTGGTGGAGGGAGTGGATGTTTAAGGATGTAGTGGCAATCAAGCGGGCTGCTTTATCCTGGATGGTGCCAAGTCTCTTGAGTGTTGTTGGAGCTGCACCCATCCAGGCAAGTGAGGACTATTCCATCACTCTCCTGACTTATGCCTTGTAGATGATGGACAGGCTCTGGGGAGTCAGGAGGTGAGTCACTTGCTGCAGGATTCCTAGCCTCTGACCTACTCTTGTAGCCACTGTGTTTATGTGGCAGGTACAGTTGATTTTCTGATCAGTGGTAACCCCAAGGATGTTGATTATGCTGAATCCAGTGATGATAACAGCATTGAGGGGAAGGGTTAAGTTGTCTCCTATTGGAGATGGCCATTGCCTGGCATTTGTGTGGTATGAATGTTGCTTGCCACTTTTCAGCTGAAGCCTGGATATCATCCAGACCTAATTGCATTTGATCATGGACTGCTTCAGTAAAAGAAGAATTGCGAATGGTGTTAGACTGTTGTGTAGGACTCAGTTTCTGTTACCACACACAAAGTCAACTCTTCTCTTCACTTTCAGGTCTTTCCTGTCCCTTGAAAATTCCTCCTTGTAAATTCTAGTGCTGCAGTAGCAGCCTTTTGTTTTGTGGATTTTGGTCAAAGTTCTTCTAGATAATAAATGGTGCTTGATTGAAAAAAAATAGGTTGGAGGTCAGCAGTCCTGGGCAGCACAAGGGTGTCCTACCTCATTATGATAATACTATGAAAGAAAAAAAAAAGTCTAAAGCGTTAATCACAAATGGTCTCAGGACAATGCCAGTTCCAACGATTCAGCGTTGGTGCAGTTTCTGACTGCCAACATTAATCATTCTTACACCAAATGTGTGCAAGCTTAATTTAAGTGCTCAATTTTATGCAAATGGGATCATAATGAATTCCCTGAAGAAATACTAATTTTCCATGCGTTGTACGGTGCATATCTCAGCCATATTGCATTGAGTATGTAAACCCAGTCACATCGTTCTGTCAGGAAATGCTTCCTTAAAAGGTAAACCTTTCTTGTTGCAGTCATCAAAATTAAAAAAATAATTGCCAGACCTTTGAGGCCTGATCTTACTTTGATTATTGTGAAGGAAGCACAAGAAGAATTGAAGAGAGTCTGTAAGGGGGAGTTGGCTGTCTCTGTCTGTAGCAATGGAACTTAGATACAGATGAAGCACATTTTGCAGGTTTGATCAGAGATATCTTCATTAGGCTCAAGCTCATCATAGAGAGAAATACACCCATGGTAGCCTTAGTTGCAATCAACCTCAATTTAGGTCAGCTTGGGGTCAATTAGCTGTTGGCTGACTTGCAATGCAGAGTAATGCCAACAGTTTGGGTTCAAATCCCATGCTGTTTGAAGTTACCATGAAGGACACTCCTTCTCAATCTCTCCCCTTGCTTGAGGCATTGTGACCGTCAGGTCAAACTGCTACCAGTTGTCTCTCTGTAATGAAGGAGCGATCTTATGGTCCCCAATGACGCTGGCGACTTTAGCTTTGATAAGGCACCACCAGCATGACAACTTATATACCAGTTCTTTTCAAGCACATATAGTTATAGTGCATCATGTAAATCACTAATATTTTCCTACCGGAAAGGATTAGGAATAGGAACGTACCAATGTAGGAACAGGAGGAAGCTATTTAATTCCTTGACTTTGTTCTACCATTCAAAGAGATCATTGCTGATGTGCAATCTAACTCCAAATGCATGTTTTTGCCCTATATTCCTGAATACCAATACTTTATTCAGTTTCTTGAAGGAAAAGGAGGAGCAAAATGTGTACTTTTGAAGATGTGGCAGCGAAAAGTGATTTTGTATGACCTGTCATGCTAAACAACCAAAGGTTATCCGAGAGCTTTGCATAGAGCAGCAGTTTAAATGTAGCATGCTGAAGAAAAAAACTTTGCATCATGTGTATTCTCCAATTTTACTTGAGGTGTAGCTCAGTAAAATATTCCCTCATCTACGCATATGTTCATTTATTCTTTCCATCATCTCTTTTCACACATACTGTATCTTCTGTAGGAAGCATGGACTTGAATATAAAACACTGTTCCTCTTCTGATTACTGACTCCAGTAATACCTTCTGTGCTGCATTTGTGAAATAGAATGTAATTTGGAATAGATATTACATAAATTTGGTAGAAATTATTTTTTAAACTGCCCATTGTCTTGTGCTGCCAGAAGAACACTTGCCTTTCAACTCCTTAATTTCCAGAGAAAATTCCACAGTAAAGGATGAAATTACGGTAGATCTGGTTAGTAGTAACAGGATAGGACAGAGTCAGCATGGATTTATGAAGGGGAAATCATGCTTGACTAATCTTCTTGAAATTTTTGAGGATGTAACTCTGAAGATGGATGAGGGAGATCCAGTAGATGTAATGTACCTGGACTTGCAGAAAGCTTTTGATAAAGTCCCACACAGGAGGTTAATGAGTAAAATTAGGGCGCATGGTTTTGGGGGCAAAGTACTAGATTGGATTGAAAATTGGTTGGCTGAAAGGAAACAAAGGGTAGTGATAAATGGCTCCATTTCGGAATGGCAGGCTGTGTCCAGTGGGATACCGCAGGGATCAGTGTTGGGACTGCAGCTTTTTACAATATATGTTAATGATATAGAAGATTGTATCAGCAATAACATTAGCAAATTTGCTGATGATACAAAGCTGGGTGGCAGGGTGAAATGTGATGAGGGTGTTAGGAGATTACAGGGTGACCTGGACAAGTTAGGTGAGTGGGCAGATGCATGGCAGATGCAGTTTAATGTGGATAAATGTATGGTTATCCACTTTGGTAGCAAGAATAGGAAGGCAGATTACTACCTCAATGGAATCAATTTAGGTCAAGGGGCAGTACAGAGAGATCTGGGTGTTCTTGTACACCAGTCAATGAAGGCAAGCATGCAGGTACAGCAGGTAGTGAAGATGGCTAATAGCATGCTGGCCTTCATAACAAGAGGAATTGAGTATAGAAGCAAAGAGGGTGCTTCTGCAGCTGTACAGGGCCCTGGTGAGACCACACCTGGAGTACTGTGTGCAGTTCTGGTCTCCAAATTTGAGGAAAGACATTCTGGCTATTGAGGGAGTGCAGCGTAGGTTCACGAGGTCAATTCCTGGAATGGCGGGATTACCTTACACTGAAAGACTGAAGCGACTGGGCTTGTATACCCTTGAGTTTAGAAGACTGAGAGGGGATCTGATTGAGACATTTAAGATTATGAAAGGATTGGACACTCAGGCAGCAGGAAACATGTTTCCGCTGATGGGTGAGTGCCATCCAGAGGACACAGCTTAAAAATACGGGGTAGACCATTTAGGACAGAGATGAGGAGAAACTTCTTCACCCAGAGAGTGGTGGCTGTGTGGAATGATCTGCCCCAGAGGGCAGTGGAGGCCCAGTCTCTGGATTCATTTAAGAAAGAGTTGGACAGAGCTCTCAAAAGATAGTGGAATCAAGGGTTATGGAGATAAGGCAGGAAGAGGATACTGATTCGGAATGATCAGCCATGATCATATTGAATGGCGGTGCAGGATCGAAGGGCTGAATGGCCTACTCCTGCACCTATTGTCTATTGTCTATTGAATGTTGTAAATAGTGTCCAGTCCTAGAAATATCAACTGTTGTGTGAAAGATGTGTGTGTGTGGTATTTCTGCTGTCAGAGGACCAACAATGCAAAACCCACTCTTTCCTGACTTAAGCTATTGATCAATTGCACAAAGAATAATACAAGATTTAGCAAAAGAATAATACAAGATATAATAGTCTAGTTCTGTACGACATATTCTAAGCATACCAGAAGAGTTCTATTTATACATTAGAATGGACTGATTACAACAAAATAATACTGTCACAGTATTGGACTATTTGAATATTCTTTTAGATATCTTAAAGTTCTACAAAAATACTATATTGTTGCAATCATTCTTGTGTGATTCTGTGTAATAGATGTCCAGAGACAAAGTTGAACAAATTTTAGCATTTTGAAGGTTCATTTACTTTTTTTCTTAAATGTATGTAATACAATAATAAATGGAGGTATTTAATTTCAATATTTGTAGCACTTGCCAATTTAATGATAATGGTCTCATAATCAGTCACCTATCAGGGATTGATTAACTCTTTGGTTATTTTAGTTAAAAACAGTAAAACATATTGCAAATTATAAACCAAATATTATAGATGCATCTTGCAGATATACTGCAGATCACCAGGCAGGCAGAATCACAACTCTGGAGGCATACAGCACATGGGGTACCATAAAGTCAAAGTTTAGATGTAACAGTACTAACAGATTACGCTATGATTGAGGTTAGAATGAGATTTCAAATTGAAATAAACATAGAGAGATATTGTCATGGAGGTCTGCAGCACCGAAAAAGTCCCTTTGTTCTATCAAAATTGAGTCAGTAAAAATGAGCACTGAATTATTTTAATCCTATTTCGATATTGGCCCATATTTTATATGTCTTGGCATTCCAAGTGCACATCTAAATACTTCTTAAATGTTATACAGTTTCTGTCTCTACTACACTTACAGGTGGTTAGTTCAACATTCCCACCACCCTCTGGGTGAAAAAGATCATTCAGTCCGTTAATCCAAGTTCTTTATTCAGCAGGTACAACTTGTTCAGTCATGCATCCAGCCCAAACCATTTAATCTCTTCATCTCTTAACAAATAAATACGAGTAAATATTCAAATGTAAATATATAATGTCCCTTCTTGTCAATTTAGAGAATTGTCACTTTTATAATTAGCTTTGCTGGACTGAAAAGGATAGAAATTATGAATCAACTTCAAACAATTTTGTTACTGGTTGCACTAATCACCATTGTTGTAAACTATGTTCAATATCATAAATGACTTTATTTAAATGATAGGGCTGAATCACATGATAAACTGAACAACTTACAAACATTTTTAGGTGAATTATAAAGCAGCTCTCAAAGTGGTCAAACATAGCTTTGTAATTTTCAAGGTAAACTTATCAGCAAAGAGTTGTGTTGAAGGAATATCTCAATGCAGTCCTCCAGGACAATCAGCTTACTGGAGTGTTAGTGACCCATCCAAAATTCTGACATCAGTCCCAATCTTTGCACCTGGATCAAGAACATCCAGATAGGATATTACACAGATTCACAAACTGGTCCATGAGGTTGGACTTCCATTGAGACTGGTGAGGTTTCTTCAGAGGTGGTTATGTGATACCATAAAGAGTGAGAAGGCTGCTGTCTGCAAATGCAGAATGGGGATAAACCTCCATATTCCAGCACTGTATGCAAGATTAATAAATAAAAACTAAAAACAACTTTCCAGCCTTCAGCCATCATGCATTCTCCCTGCACCCCATGCATGCTAATCTATTCCATGTCCCCTTCACAGCCTCCACGTTACACTATATCCTTGCATGCATCTTTTCAACCCAACCTGCTCGACATTACTACCTTTGATTTGATTTATTATTGTCACATGTACCAAGATACAGTGAAAAATTTTGTTTTGCATGCTAACCAGATAAATCATACCATACATAGGTGCATCAGCCAATAGAACAGAATGTAGAATATGGTATTACAGCTGCAGAGAAGATGCAGAGAAAGATCAACTCTAATACAGAGGAATCTCTATTATCCGGCAATCGATGAACTAAATTTCAGATTATCCGAACAAGATTGCAAGGTTCTGACGTTTGGCTAATTATGTTCTCCGGCATTTGATTAACTGAACAGAATATTGATTGACCATGTCCTTCGGATAATCGAGATTCCTCTGTATATGAGAGGTCTATTCATAAAAGTCTGAAACAGCAGGGAAGAAGCTGTTCGTAAATCTGTTAGAATGTGTTTTCAATTATTGTATCTTCTGCCTGTTGGAAAAAGGTGGAAGAGAATATAACTGGAATAGGAAGTCTTTGGTTTTTTTTTAGAAAGATTCCCTACAGTATGGAAACAGGCCCTTCAAGTCCATACCGACCCTCCGAAGAGTAACCCACCCAAACCCATTCCCCTATCTTATATTTACTCCTGCCTAATGCACCTAACACTATGGGCAATTTAGCATGGCTAATTCACCTGACCTTCACTTCTTTGGATTGTGGCAGGAAACCGGAGTACCCGGAGGAAACCCACACAGACACGGGGAGAATGTGCAAACTCCATACAGACAGTCACCTGAGGTAGGAATCAAACCCAGGTCCCTGGCACGATGAAGCAGTAGTGCTAACCACTGTGCCACCTTATGCCGGTTGCTTTCCTGAGGTAGTGGGAAGTGGAGATGGAGTCAATCGAAGGAAGGCTGGTTTTTGTAATAGACTGGGCTGTTCTTACAGTCTTGGACAGAGTGGTCGCCATACTGAGCTGTCATGCATCCAGATAGAATGCATTCTGTGGTGCATGTATAAAAATTGGTAAGAGCCATTGTGGACATGTTGAACTTCCTTAGCCTTCTGAGGAAGTGGAGGCATTGGCATGCTTTCTTGACTGAAGCATTGATGTGGATGCAGCAGGGCTGTTTGGAGTTATACAGGTGTACAGCATGGAAACAGATCCTTCGGTCCAACCTGTCCACACCAACCAGATATTCCAACACAATCTAGTCCCACCTGCCAGCACCCGGCCTATATCTCTCCAAACCCTTCCTATTCATATACCAATCCAAATGCCTCTTAAATGTTGCATTTATACCAGCCTTCACCACATCCTCTGGCAGCTCATTTCATACATGTACCATCCTCTGCTTGAAAATGTTGCCCCTTAGGTCTCTTTTATATCTTGCCCCTCTCACCCTAAACATATGTCCTCTAGTTCTGGACTCCCCGATCCCAGAGAAAAGATTTTGTCTATTTATCCTATCCATGCCCCTCATAACTTTATAAACCTCTATAAGGTCACCCCTCAGCCTCTGACACTCCAGAGAAAACAGCCCCAGCCTGTTCAGCTTCCCCCTATAGCTCAAATCCTCCAACCCTGGCAACATCCATGTAAGTCCTTTCTGAACCTTTTCAAGTTTCACAACATCTTTCCAATAGGAAGGAGACCAGAATTGCATGCAATATTCCAACAGTGGCCTAACCAATGTCCTGTACAGCCGCAACATGACCTCCCAATTCCTGTACTCAATACTCTGACCAATAAAGGAAAGCATATCAAATGCCTTCTTCACTATCCTATCTACTTGCGACTCCACTTTCAAGGAGCTATGAACCTGCACTCCAAGGTCTCTTTGTTCAGCAATACTCCCTCGGAATTTACCATTAAGTGTATAAGTCCTGCTAAGATTTACTTTCCCAAAATGCAGCACCTTCTATTTATCTGAATTAAACTCCATCTGCCACTTCTCAGCCCATTGGCCCATCTGGTCCAGATCCTATTGTAATCTGAGGTAACCCTCTTCACTGTCCACTACACCTCCAATTTTGGTGTCATCTGCAAACTTACTAACTGTACCTCTTATGCTCACATCCAACTCATTTATGTAAATGACAAAAAGTAGAGGACCCAGCACCGATCCTTATGGCACTCCACTGGTCACAGGCCTCCAGTCTGAAAAACAACCCTCTACCATCACCCTCTGTCTTCTACCTTTGAGCCAGTTCTGTATTCAAATGGCTGGTTCTCCCTGTATTCCATGAAATCTAACCTTGCTAATCTGTGTCCCATGGGGAACCTTGTTGAACGCCTTACTGAAGTCCATATAGATCACATCTACTCCTCTGCCCTCATCAATCTTCTTCGTTACTTCTTCAAAAAACTCAATCAAGTTTGTGAGACATGATTTCCCACGCACAAAGCCATGTTGACTATCCCTAATCAGTTCTTGCCTTTCCAAATACATGTACATCCTGTCCCTCAGGATTCCCTCCAACAACTTACCCTCCACTGAGGTCAGACTCACCGGTCTATAGTTATCTGGCTTGTCTTTACCACCCTTCTTAAACAGTGGCACCATGTTTGCCAACCTCCAGTCTTCCGACACCTCCCGTGTGACTATCGATGATACAAATATCTCAACAAGAGGCCCAGCAATCACTTCTCTAGCTTCCCACAGAGTTCTCAGGTACACCTGATCAGGTCCTGGGTATTTATCCACCTTTAACAGTTTCAAGACATCCAGCATTTCCTTCTCTGTAATCTGGACATTTTGCAAGATGTCATCATCTATTTCCCTACAGTCTATATCTTCCATATCCTTTTCCACAGTAAATACTGATGCAAAATATTCATTTAGTATCTCCCCCATTTTCTGTGGCTCCACACAAAGGGTGCCTTGCTGATCTTTGAAGGGCCCTATTCTCTCCCTAGTTACCCTTTTGTCCTTAATATATTTGTAAAAACCCTTTGGATTCTCCGTAATTCTATTTGCCAATGCTATCTCATGTCCCTGTTTTGTCCTCCTGATTTGTTGGTGATAATTAGTCCTAGCAGTAAATGATTTGGAGAAATATATAAGGGGCCTGATAAGTATGTTTGAGCCCCTATACCATCCCATAACTCCTGATACTTTTACCCCATGGGGCTATACCCACTTCCCCTGTTTGCCTTAACTCCCAATGCTATGCTGTGCCCCTGTATAGGTCCTCTATGGAAAACCATTCCCCCACTTATCTCTTTGGCATCTTATGGCACAATGTCAATCCAGTGACAATATTCCAACCTAAGCCTCCCTCTCACTCTCTGTTTTGCTCTCGCCTCCATGCCAACACATTTAGTATCCACCATGAACAAACTTCAGAAACCATGCTGACATAAAATACTTACTTGTCTATTGTTAGCATAAGTCTTTATCTTCTTATCTATATAAAAAGAACAAAGAACAGAACAGCTCAAGAGCAGGCCCTTTGGCCCACTGACACATGATACCTCTCTAAACATTTGACTCTATGTCTGCATTCCTCTATTTCCTACATATTCATGTTTATATCAAGGTGCCTCTTAAATGCGTCAATGCGGACTTCAACAGTTTCCTCATTTCCCGTTCCCCCACCTCACCCTAGTTCCAAACTTCCAGCTCAGCACTGTCCCCATGACTTGTCCGGACTTGTCCTACCTGCCTATCTCCTTTTCCACCTATCCACTCCACCCTCTCCTCCCTGACCTATCACCTTCATCCCCTCCCCCACTCACCCATTGTACTCAATGCTACTTTCTCTCCACCTCCACCCTCCTCTAGCTTAACTCTCCACGCTTCAAGCTCACTGCCTTTATTCCTGATGAAGGGCTTTTGCCCGAAATGTCGATTTCGCTGCTCCTTGGATGCTGCCTGAACTGCTGTGCTCTTCCAGCACCACTAATCCAACCTCTTCTCATAGCTAATACCCTCCAAATCAGGCAGCATCCTGATGAATCTTTTTTGTAAATCTCTCCAAAGCCTCCGCATTGTTCTTGTAGTGTGGCATCCAGAACTGTACACCATATTCTAAATGTAGTCTAATTAAAATTTCAAACAACTGCAGCTTGACTTGTCAATTTTTATATTTTATGCCCTGAACAAGGAAGTCAAGTATTCTATATGGTGGTTGACCACCTTATCTGCTTGTGTTACCATTTTTGGTGAACTGTGGACATGTTCACCTAGATCCCTCTTTATGTTAATGCTTCTAAGGGCTCTGCCATTTATGTACACCTCCCTTCTGCATTAGACCTTCCAAAATATATCACCAACATTTGTCCACATGAAATTTGATCTTCCATTTCTCTAAAAAAAGTCTCCAGTCTATCTATATCCTGTTGTATCCTCTAGCAGTCCTCCTTACAATCCACAGCTTCCCTAAGCTTTGTGTTACCTGCAAACCTACTTATTAAACTACCTACATACTCCTCCATACTGACTAAGCCAGTTCTGTATCCATCTTACCAGCTCATCACAGTTCCCATATGACCTCACCTTCTGCGTCAGCATGGTATGCTGAACCTTGTCAAAGGCCTTGCTAAAGTCCATATAGACAACACCCACTGCCCTCCACTCATCAATCATCTTTGTCACTTCCTCAAAAAACTTAATCAAGTTTGCAAACTTTATGCACAAAAACATGTTGCCTGTTGCTAATGTCTCCATTTTTTTTTACCAAATATGAGTAAATCCTGAACCTAAGAATCTTCTACAATAATTTCCTTACCTCTGATGTAAAGCTTGCCAGCCTGTAATTTCCTGAATTATCCCTGTTGCCATTCTTAAAAAAAAAAGAAACAACGTTCCCTGTTCTCTAAACCTTCAGGACCTCACCTGTGATTAACGAGGATACAAAGATTTCATACAAGGATCCAGTTTCCTCAGTTGTTTCCTTCAGCATTCTGGAATAGATTCCACCAGGTCCTAGGGAATTGTCTACATTAATGGTTTTTACAACACCCAATATCGCCTCCATCTTTGTTGAGACATACCCCAGAATACCATATTTTTCTCTCGAGATTCACTATTCACCATGTCCTTCTGCTTTATGAATACCAATGTAAAGTATTCATTAAGGGCCTCACCCACCTGCTCTGGCTCGAAGCATAAATTCCCTCCTTTGCCTTTGGGTGGACCTACCTTTCCCTAGCTACCCTCTTGCTTCTTGTATCGGTATAAAACACCTTGGGATTTTCTTTCATCCTGTTTGCCACAGGCATTTCACGGCTCCTTTTAGGCCTTCTAACTCCTGGGCTAAGTTCTTTACTGCAGTCTATATTCTTTGAGAAGGTTATGTGATAGCAAGCTAACACTTTGTTAAAATGAGACTGCTTTATTTGAGTCAGAGTCAGACAGATCAGGAGTTGCTAACAACAAGCATGAAGAGGATTCATTGCCATTCCTTCTTGACTCATTCTGCAAACATTTGCCCAGCTCGTATCTGACCAGTTAGCAGGCAACATCTTGAACACAAGCTAAACAGCTACAAATGTCAGACAAAAATATAGGTACTTTCTGTCAAAACTGTGCAGAATCAGGAAAAATCACTGAACATGGCCAGAAACCATCCCACCTATAAGTCTGAAAGAATTATCTGGAATTTATCTGGACACTCTCAAACTCCTTATCTCTTTGTGATCTACTTCTGCATGTGTGCATGTTTGAGTCAGTCTTTTGAATGCATTGGAATTTTTTTTATTTTAAGTGATCCACCCAGTGTTAAGGACAATAAACACTATTTCCATTTATTTTCGAACCAACAGGAAAACCTGTCTGTTGGTGACTTGCAGAGTCAAAGAACTGAAACAGTTAAATACAGGATTGATAAGCAGGGTCTTTGAAAATGCCCGCTGTGGTCAACCAAGAGGCAAGTCTCACTTGGCAGGAACATGATCGAACACAGGATTGAGGTCCTCCTCTTGAAACTGGTTGTAAATGGATAAAGAATTTCAAACACATGGTCTTGCAATGGCATCTGTATTGTCTCAATTGCCTTATCCATAAAAACAGTGCTGTCAATTCCCTTTGAACTTCAGCAATACTATGAACACCACCCTTAATTTCTTCATTCCTCCTCATTCTATGACTAGCACTCAGGCAAATCAACATGAACTCAGGCAAAAATATTGCTTTTTCACTACTAGCGTAAAATCCAATGAGTGAAAAAGGGCTTATATTGGCCTAATTTTGTGATCAATGACAAGTTCAGTGCAGAGACAGTGATTGCCACTGACATCAACTTGCCCACAAATATTCAGTGGTCTCTATGGTTTGAATTTCATTTTTCCAGTCATAAATGCCATTAAACCATCAGCATTCTGGCAATCTAGAAACTCTATCCCCTGCTCCACTTCTAGCCATTAGCTTGGGTAGTTAGAGTACTTGCAGCTTAGGACATTATTTAGAGGCTGAATCTGCACATGGAGAGACAACAGGCACAAATGAGAAGGTTGATGGGGTGGCTTACAGAAGGCAGTTCGTTAGGATTGTTACAATGCAGGTTAGGAATCCTTTACCTGAAAACCTTGGGACCAACTGGTTTTCGGCTAAAGGGTATATTCATTTTTCAGATATACTTATTAGTCCAACTGGGACTGTTTGAATCTATTTGAGCCCTTTAGATAAAAGCCTGAATGCAACTTAAAGCAAAGGTTTTTTTTCCTCAAAGGGCCCAAACTTATTGGATCTACAAGGTGTCTATTTGTGTCCACTTTTGGTTTTTAGGTCTTTTTGGTTTTTGGATGTGTGGACAAAGGATACCCAACCTGTAGTGGTAAATATGGATCGTCAAATTTTAGTATCCAATTTTTGATTGTTAAATTCAAAGCCTTTCGTCGGTTAAAGTTGAAATGGAAGAAACATGGACCAAAGTTGGTTTCAGTGGTCACCTGACCTTAGACTAAAGAGAGCATGGATACATCCAAGTGGAGAAATGAATAAATGTTGAAAGGAGAGGATAGAGCTGCTTTCTCATCACTGTGTTCCTGATCTTGCAAATCTTGCAGTTCCACGTCTGATCGTCCTGACAGTTTAACCAACAATTACTGTTAAATGATCTTAATTTCAATCCTCTCATATGATGCCCAGAATGTTGATGGTTTAATAAAATTTATATTGGGAAATGTGCGTACAACAGGGACCACTGGATCTTTCTTTGAGATCAGTAGCAAACATTGTCTCTGCTCTGAAGTTGTCATTTTATCTAAAAACATGGGAAACAGGCAACAAAATCAACATGTCCTGTTTACTTCTCACATGTGTGCTCAGTAAGGATGTAGAATGTGAAAATTTCACTTACCAAGTAGCCATCTTGGAAGGAAATTTGACATTGAAATACACTCCGAACTGTATTTTAATAGCTGTTCATGAGCAGTGGAGCAAAGAGAAGGAAAAACGAATTTGTGACAAAGGGTGGAACATAATACAATAAGCTTCAATCTGCAATTTGAGAGGGAGTGGGTACAATCTGAAGTGACAATATTTCAGTTGAATAAAGGGAAATATGGAGCTATGAGGGAGCAACTGGCCAAAGTTCAATGGTTTAATACCTTAACAGGGAAGACCGTGGAGGAACAATGGCAGATATTTCTGTGTATAATGCAGAAGATGCAGGATCAGTTCATTCCTAAAAGGAAGAAAGATCCCAGGAGGAGACATGGGCGGCCGTGGCTGACAAGGGAAGTAAAGAAACATATAAGGTTAAAAGAGAAAAAGTATAACTTAGCGAAGATAAGCGGGAAAACGGAGGACTGGGAAGCTTTTAAAGAACAACAGAGGATTAGTAAGAAGGAAATACGCAGAGAAAAAATGAGGTACGAAGGTAAACTGGCCAAGAATATAAAGGAGGATAGTAAAAGCTTTTTTAGGTATGTCCAAGGCAAAAAAATGGTTAGGACAAAAATTGGGCCCTTGAAGACAGAAGCAGGGGAATATATTACTGGGAACGAAGAAATGGCAGAGGAATTAAATGGGTACTTCAGATCTGTGTTCACTGGGGAAGACACAAGCAATCTCCCTGAGGTAACAGTGGCTGAAGGACCTGAACTTAAGGGAATTTCTATTTGCCAGGATTTGGTGTTGGAGAGACTGTTAGGTCTGAAGGTTGATAAGTCTCCGGGACCTGATGGCCTGCATCCCAGGGTACTGAAGGAGGTGGCTCGGGAAATCGTGGATGCGCTGGTGATTATTTTCCAGAGTTCAATAGAATCGGGGTTGGTTCCTGAGGATTGGAGGGCGGCTAATGTTGTGCCACTTTTTAAGAAGGGTGGGCGGGAGAAAGCAGGAAATTATAGACCAGTTAGTCTGACCTCAGTGGTGGGAAAGATGCTGGAGTCTATTATAAAGGATGAAATTACGGCACATCTGGATAATAGTAACAGGATAGGACAGAGTCAGCATGGATTTATGAAGGGGAAATCATGCTTGACTAATCTTCTTGAATTTTTTGAGGATGTAACTCGGAAGATGGACGAGGGAGATCCAGTGGATGTAGTGTACCTGGACTTTCAGAAAGCTTTTGATAAAGTCCCACACAAGAGGTTAGTGAGTAAAATTAGGGCGCACGGGATTGGGGGCAAAGTACTAGATTGGATAGAGAATTGGTTGGCTAACAGGAAACAAAGGGTAGTGATTAACGGCTCCATTTCGAAATGGCAGGCAGTGACCAGTGGGGTACCGCAGGGATCCGTGCTGGGACCGCAGCTTTTTACAATATATGTAAATGATATAGAAGATGGTATCAGCAATAACATTAGCAAATTTGCTGATGACACAAAGCTAGGTGGTAGGGTGAAATGTGATGAGGATGTTAGGGGATTACAGGGTGACCTGGACAAGTTAGGTGAGTGGGCAGATGCATGGCAGATGCAGTTTAATGTGGATAAATGTCTGGTTATCCACTTTGGTGGCAAGAACAGGAAGGCAGATTACTACCTCAATGGTATCAAATTAGGTAAAGGGGCTGTTCAGAGAGATCTGGGTGTTCTTGTCCACCAGTCAATGAAGGCAAGCATGCAGGTACAGCAGGTCGTGAAGAAGGCTAATAGCATGCTGGCCTTCATAACAAGAGGGATTGAGTATAGAAGCAAAGAGGTGCTTCTGCAGCTGTACAGGGCCCTGGTGAGACCACACCTGGAGTACTGTGTACAGTTCTGGTCTCCAAATTTGAGGAAAGACATTCTGGCTATTGAGGGAGTGCAGCGTAGGTTCACGAGGTCAATTCCTGGAATGGCAGGATTGCCTTACACGGAAAGACTGAAGCGACTGGGCTTGTATACCCTTGAGTTTAGAAGACTGAGAGGGGATCTGATTGAAACGTATAGGCTTATGAAAGGACTGGACACTCTGGCAGGAGGGAACATATTTCCGTTGATGGGGGAGTGCCGAACCAGAGGACACAACTTAAAAATACGGGGTAGACCATTTAGGACAGAGATGAGGAGAAACTACTTCACACAGAGAGTGGTGGCTGTGTGGAATGCTCTGCCCCAGAGGGCAGTGGAGGCCCAGTCTCTGGATTCTTTTAAGAAAGAATTGGATAGAGCTCTTAAAGATAGTGGAGTCAAGGGGTATGGAGATAAGGCTGGAACAGGATACTAATTAGGAATGATCAGCCATGATCATATTGAATGGCGGTGCAGGCTCGAAGGGCAGAATGGCCTACTCCTGCATCTATTGTCTATTGTCTATTGTCTATTGTTAATTCTCTTATCTGCCTGTTTCCCTCACCATTGGAAAAGCAAAATGATGAAACAACTTAAATGCAAACTCAGAGATCTACCAATTTACTATCTCTGAAGAGACAAGTCAACCGAAGAATCAAACATTTCAGGCACTCTAAGGACACTTCAATAATGTACCTTTATTATCCCTATCTATACCAGACACTGTCCCTTATAAAACATTTTACTTGTCTTTGTGTACATGTTTGATGTCATAATTTTATTACTTTTAGTGATCCAATTACAATGTGTTGTATGATTACAATATGTCGTCGGCTTCAAGGCATGGAATAAGACAACAATTACTAGACTGGGTAAAATGTTTAACTGAAGGCACATCACCTCCTTCGAATAACTTGTAGACTAAAATTGTGTCATGATATGGAGGTGCTGGTGTTGGACTGGGGCGGACACTTCTGCTCCTTCATCAGGTGAAGTGTCCACCCAGTCCAACACCAGCACCTCCACATCATGACAGAATTTCAGTCTGCAAGACTTCACCTGATGAAAGCTTATGGTTTCAAATAAACCTGTTGAACTATAACCTGGTGTCATGTGATTTACATAAATGATTTGGATGCGAGCATAAGAGGTACAGTTAGTACGTTTGCAGATGACACCAAAATTGGAGGTGTAGTGGACAGCGAAGAGGGTTACCTCAGATTACAACAGGATCTGGACCAGATGGGCCAATGGGCTGAGAAGTGGCAAATGAAGTTTAATTCAGATAACTGCGAGGTGCTGCATATTGGGAAAGTAAATCTTAGCAGGACTTATACACTTAATGGTAAGGTCCTAGGGAACAAAGAGACCTTGGAGTGCAGGTTCATAGCTCCTTGAAAGTGGAGTCGCAGGTAGATAGGATAGTGAAGAAAGCGTTTGGTATGCTTTCTTTTATTAGTCAGAGTATTGAGTACAGGAGTTGGGAGGTCATATTGCGGCTGTAAAGGACATTGGTTAGGCCACTGTTGGAATATTGCATGCAATTCTGGTCTCCTTCCTATCGGAAAGATGTTGTGAAACTTGAAAGGATTCAGAAAAGATTTATAAGGATGTTGCCAGGGTTGGAGGATGAACAGGCTGGGGCTGTTTTCCCTGGAGCGTCGGAGGCTGAGGGGTGACCTTAGAGGTTTATGAAATTATGAGGGGCATGGATAGGGTAAATAGGCAAAGTCTTTTCCCTGGGGTCGGGGAGTCCAGAACTAGAGGGCATAGGTTTAGGGTGAGAGGGGAAAGATATAAAGGGGCAACATTTTCACACAGAGGGTGGTACATGTATGGAATGAGCTGCTAGAGGATGTGGTGGAGGCTGGTACAATTGCAACACATAAGAGGAATTTGGATGGGTATATGAATAGGAAGGGTTTGGAGGGATATGGGTCGGGTGCTGGCAGGTGGGACTAGATTGGGTTGGGATATCTGGCCAGCATGGATGGGTTGGACTGAAGGGTCTGTTTCCATACTGTACATCTCTATGACTCAATGACTTCTAAAATTGTATCAACCAATAAAACTTCTGACAAACAAAAACAAAAATTGCAGGAAATGCTCAGCAGGTTTGGACTATTGTGCTGCAAAATGGTGGTATGAGCGATTTAAAAACTGATGTGCGCTAAATCATTTCATGGTCTGATGTTCATTACACATACTCTAACACCCTTACCAAAAGTGAAGAGAAATCAGAGTTAACGTTCTGGGTCCAGTGACCCTTCCTTAGAACCATCAGAACTTCTGATTGCTTCATTTAGAACAACACTGTATTCAATATTAGAAACTTTAACAGGTGGATGTTGAAACTCTTATTATCTAGCCATTTTGTATGTTTTCTCATACACTTCAGCCAAAAGTATCATGGTTTGAAATCAGAGAAAATTTATTGTTATATTTAGATTTATTCTGCAGATAGAAGGATCTGATCTGTGCTACTTACACTAATCACACTGGATGAGTTCAATTGAGGCAAATGTCACTGTTGGTGTATATATCATGATGTAATTGAGTGTTTCCAGGCAACAGTGAGGGCGATGCTATTTAGATGTTGCCAGTGTCGTGTTTAATACAGTTTAATTATGATGAATGCGTGAATACTGTGGCTGAAAATATAATGCTTCCCTCAAATATATGATTGGAATCGGGGATTCTGTAAATCAGAGATTAAAAAATAGCTGCCGTGTAATTTGGTTCCTTGTTTCCCACGACACATGAGCACACTTTTAATGTGAACCACACTAGATGACACTTTGGTAAGGGTGTTGGAGTATGTGTAATGAGCATCAGACCATGAAATGAATTAGCGCACATCAGTTTTTAATCGCTCATGCTACCATTTTGGAGCACAATGGTCCAGTTAACTTCCTGCCTTAACTATTCACAGCTGAACACATGTGCAGCAAAAAAAGGAATGTCCCTTTAACCAGCACTATTGAAAGGGAGCAGCAGTTTTCAAATTGACTGCTAATTAATTCCTATTGAATTTTGCTGGGAATATAGAAACTTTTGGTGTTTTGCAGAGTTGCTAGAGTTTACATAGTAAAGTCTGACAGCTGCTGAAAGACTTCAGGCTGACGTCAAGGATTCTTTAATAGCTATATGCTCTCAGACAATGCAGTAATATGTATTCCTTTTAGAGTACAGTTTGTCTGTGGAAATGAGCTAAGGCAACACTGAGCAGGATAAGCTGTTGGAAGAGGAAGGAGAGGAAGGAGAGAGTGCTCTCAATAGAAGGACATGTTCAGCCAGGGGTTCAGACATCAATTTCCCTACGTCTATCTCAACAAGGAATAATGCCATGGGGGAAGAAAATATATTCAGCTCACTTGGCACACAGAGATGGAGTGTTCTCCCTTATGTAGCAGGGGATGGCACATCAGGAGAAGTTGCAAATATTGCATGGTCCAGATCGGAAGAAGCCTCCTCAAGACATTCATCAACTTGGTCACCTGCTCAGTCGTTAGCAATGTGTTCACCCTGCTCTGAAGTTGCAGTTGTTGCTGGTACAAGTGACGGATTTTGGTGAGAACATTCTTGTTAAAACAAAGATCTAAAACAATCCTAATATTGCCTCCAGTAACTCACTGTCCATTCTGGGTCCTCAAACTTGGATGTGGTACCATGTAATATTTCTCTATAAAAGTATTACACAAATTAGATGTTATTGTTCTATTCTAAATACATTAAAATACTCACCATATCTTGCAACTGGCTATATAAGTATTACATATGTTATAAATCAACATTTTCTATGACTTGACAAGTGTGGAAATGTGAAGAATATTTTCCACTTTTCTAGGTGATGCATATGGTTTTACTTAAAATGGAGTTAATAGCCTCTTCAGCTTACATGACTCCAATAGCAGATAATAATTACCATATTTCTATACTATGTGAACATGAATTTAATAAAGTTATGACCTTTAAAAATACACAGTGCAATCAATGTTCATTCCATGAGTGACTTTCAAATAGCTACTCTGATCGAAAGTCATTTAACTAACCATGTTGACTATCATTTTTTTACTTCCTGAGATACAATTTCCTTGACTTACTGTTACAAAAAATTCTATTGTGAAATGGTCAAAACTTCATTACATCTGTTTCAGGGCAAAAACACTTTCATGTTTCATTTCACAACAGAACTAATGGCTTGAATTTTACATTATTTTGGATTAAGTGTCAGTTGTGACAAAAATTTGGAGCACTTTTCACTGCAAGGCCGAGCAAGATCTCTCAATATATGTTCAAACTAGCTGTGGCAAATTGTAACAGATCAACTTGAGAACATCTCCAATTTCATTGTTTTAATTGTGTCACTTGGTCTCGATCTCAACAAGTGGGTGTGGTTTAAATCTCATGAATTGTGCTTACATTGAGATCTGTACATACTGCCAGTCCTGCCATTGACGGATCATTGGTATTTCCAAGGTCAACATTCCAGGAAGCCAAGGTTAGCTTGCACTATGGCAGTACAGTACGTATCCAATACATAGAATAGCTGATATGTTAAATGCTGCAAGATAGTCTCTTGTAGGTTCTACCAGAGAGTGTCACTTTTTACGTATGTATCTTTCAAGATGCAGAGTGGTAACGTGTTGATATAAGCTCTAGTGTTGATTGTAGCTTTAGTTGTGTATTGACCTGCCATTTTAGGACATATGATATTAACGAATACTTCTATTTTGTCTTCACTTTGGAAAAGGAGAATATAGGCACGGAAAACAGGGAAAGGGACTGTGAAGAACTTGCACAGTTTAACACAGGAAATGAAGAGGTAATGAAGGCTCTGTGAGGCTTAAAAAATGGATAGATGCACTGGTTCTAATGCATTGCATCCCAGACTGCTGTGGGACGCAAGGCAAGAAATTGCAGGGGCTCTGACACAAATTTTTAATTCATCTCTGGCCACTGGGGAAGTGCCAGAGGGCTGGAGAATGGCAAATGTGGTTCTACTCTTCAAGAAAAGTGGTAAAGACGAACCAGAAAATTACAAACTGGTCAGTGTAACATCAGTGGGAGGTCTGCAGATGCTGGAGATCAAAGTCAAGGGTGTTTTGCTGGAAAAGCACAGCAGGTCAGGCAGCATCCGACGAGCAGCAGAATTGATGTTTTGGGCCAGAGCCCTTCATCAGTGGGAGGGTAACTATTGGAGAAATTTCTGAAGGAGAGAATTAATATCCACTTAGAAAGGCATGGGTTAATTAGAGATTGTCAGAGGAAGGTAAAGCCTAACAAATTTGTTCGAATTTTTGAAAATGCCATCAAGCATATAGGTGAGAGAAGTTCAGTTGGTGCAATTTATGTGGATTTTAGCAAAGTTCTTGACAAGGTCCTACATGAGAGACTGATTGAGAAGGTTAAAGAATGCAGAATTGAGAGAAACTTGGTGAGATGGATCAGAAACTGGCTTAGTAATAGGACACAAAAGGTAGTAGTAGATGGCTGTCTGAGTAAATGGGGCCGGTGTCCGGTGGTGTTTCCCAAGGATCAGCACAGGGACCTTCATTGTTTGCTATTTACGTAAATGATAGAGATGAAAATGTAGGGGAATATTAAGCAGGTTTGCAGATGACAACAAGTTTGGTCGGTTGATTCAGAGTGAAGATGGTTATAGGTTGCAAGAAGATATGGGTGGGTTGGTCAGAGGTTGATAAATGTGAGGTGATGCACTTTGGAAGAAGAAGGGACATGAGCAAATATTTAATGAATGGCAGGATATTGGGTAGGTGAGAGGAACAGAGGGATCTTGGGGTAATTGTTCACAGATCCGTGAAGTTGGCAGACACATAATTAGGAGAGTGAAGAAGGCAGAGTGTCATAGAGATGCACATCATGGAAACAGACCCTTCGGTCCAACATGTCCATGCCGACCAGATATCCCAGCCCAATCTAGTCCCACCTGCCAGGACCCAGCCCATATCCCTCCAAACCCTTCCGATTCATAAACCCATCCAAATGCCTTTCAAATGTTGTAATTGTACCAGCCTCCACCACATCCTCTGGCAGCTCATCCCCTGCACGTACTACCCTTTGCAAGAAAATGTTGCCCCTTAGGTCTCTTTTATATCTTTCCCCTCTCACCCTAAACCTATGCCCTCTAGTTCTGGACTCCCCGATCCCAGGGAAAAGACTTTATCTATTTACCCTATCCATGTCCCTCATAATTTTATAAACCTCAGCCTCCGACACTCCAGGGAAAACAGCCCCAGCCTGTTAAGCTTCTCCCTATAGCTCAAATCCTCCAACCCTGGCAACATCCTTGTAAGTCCTTTCTGAACCCTTTCAAGTTTCACAACATCTTTCCGATAGGAAGGAGACCAGAATTGCATGCAATATTCCAACAGTGGCCTAACCAATGTCCTGTACAGCTGCAACATGACCTCCTAACTCCTGTACTCAATACTCTGACCAATAAGGGAAAGCATAACAAAAGCCTATCTATCTGCGACTCCACTTTCAAGGAACTATGAACCTGCACTCCAAGGTCTCTTTGTTCAGCAACACTCACTAGGACCTTACCATTAAGTGTATAAGTCCTGCTAAGATTTGCTTTCCCAAAATGCAGCACCTTGCATTTATCTGAATTAAACTCCATCTGCCACTTCTCAGACCATTGGCCCATCTGATTAATATCCTGTTGTAATCTGAGGTAATCCTCTTCACTGTCCACTGCACCTCCAATTTTGGTGTCATCTGCAAACTTACTAACTGTACCTCTTATGCTCACATCCAAATCATTTATGTAAATGACAAAAAGTAGAGGGCCCAGCACCGATACTTGTGGCACTCCACTGGTCACAGGCCTCCAGTCTGAAAAACAACTCTCTACCATCACCCTCTGTCTTCTACCTTTGAGCCAGTTCTGTATCCAAATGGATCGTTCTCCCTGTATTCCATGAGATCTAACCTTGCTAATCAGTCTCCCCTGGGGAACCTTGTCGTACGCCTTACTGAAGTCCATATAGATCACATCTACTACTCTGCCCTCAATCTTATTCGTTACTTCTTCAAAAAACTCAATCAAGTTTGAGAGACATGATTTCCCAGGCACAAAGCCATGTTGACTATCCCAAATCAGTCCTTACCTTTCCAAATACATGTACATCCTGTCCCTCAGGATTCCTCAAACAACTTGCCCACCACTGAGGTCAGACTCACCGGTCTATAGTTCCCTGGCTTATCTTTACCGCCCTTCTTAAACAGTGGCACCACGTTTGCCAACCTCCAGTCTTCCGGCACCTCACCTGTGACTATCGATGATACAAATATCTCAGCAAAAGGCCCAGCAATCACTTCTCTAGCTTCCCACAGAGTTCTCGGGTACACCTGATCATGTCCTGGGGATTTATCCACGTTTAACCGTTTCAAGACATCCAGCACTTCCTCCTCTGTAATCTGGACATTTTGCAAGATGTCATCATCTATTTCCCTATAGTCTATCTTCCATATCCTTTTCCACAGTAAATTCTCTGCATAATATTCATTTACTATCGCCCCCACTTTCTGTGGCTCCACAGAAAGGCCACCTTGCTGATCTTTGAGGGGCCCTATTCTCTCCCTAGTTACCCTTTTGTCCTTAATATATTTGTAAAAACCCTTTGGATTGTCCGTAATTCTATTTCCCATGCTATCTCATGTCCCCATTTTGCCCTCCTGATTTCCCTCTTAAGTATACTCCTACCTCCTTTCTCCTCTTCTGAGGATTCATTTGACCTATCCTGTCTGTACCTGACATATGCTTCCTTCTTTTTCTTAACCAAACCCTCAACATCTTTAGTCATCCAGCATTCCCTATACCTACCAGCCTTCCCTTTCATCCTGACAGGAAAATACTTTCTCTGGATTCTTGTTATCTCATTTCTGAAGGCTTCCAATTTTCCAGCCGTCCCTTTACCTTCGGACATCTCCTCCAATCAGCTTTCGAAAGTTCTTGCCTAGTGCTGTCAAAATTGGCCTTTCTCCAATTTAGAACTTCAACTTTTAGATCTGGTCTGTCCTTTTCCATCATGATTTTAAAACGAATAGAATTATGTTCGCTGGCCTCAAAGTGCTCCCCCATTGACACCTCAGTCACCTGCCCTGCCTTATTTCCCAAGAGTAGGTCAAGTTTTGCACCTCCTCTAGTAGGTACATCCACATACTGAATCAGAAAATTGTCTCGTACGCACTTAAGAAATTCCTCTCCATCTAAACCTTTCACACTATTGCAGTCCCAGTCGATGTTTGGAAAGTTAAAATCCCCAACCATAACTACTCTATTATTCTTACAGGCAGCTGAGATCTCCTTACAAGTTTGTTTCTCAATTTCCCTCTGACTTTTAGGGGGTCTATAATACAATCCCAATAAGGTGATCATCCCTTTCTTATTTCTCAGTTCCACACAAATTACTTCCCTGGATGTATTTCCAGGAATATTCTTCCTCAGCACAGCTGTAATATGGGACATTTCCTTTCATCAGTTGTGGCGTAGAGTCTAACAGCAAGGAGATATACTGTTGGAGTTGTACAGAGCCTTGGCTAGACCATGGCTAGAGTACTGTGTGCAGTTCTGGAAGGAACAGGAAGGATGTGATAGCACTAGAAGGGATACAGAGGAGATTCCCCAGGTGTTGCCTGGGATGGAGAAATGGAGCAAGGAGGAGATACTAGAGAGGCTTGGATTGTTTTCTTTAGAGCAGACACGGCTGAGAGAGGACATGATTGAGGTTTAAAAGATTATGAGGGATATGGACAAGGTGAATAGAGAGCAGCTGTTTCTCTTTATTGAAGGGTCAATAAGGAGAATGCATAGTCTTAGGGTTAGGGGCAAGAGATTCAGAGGAAATTTGAGAAAAAAAAAATGTTTCATTCAGCAGAAATCTGGAATACGCTGCTTGGGAAGGTGGTGGAGGCCATAAACCTTACAACTTTTATAAAATATTTAGATGAGCCCTTGAAATATCATAACATTTAAGGATATGGGACACGTGCAGAGAATTGGGGTTTGCACACCTTTAGTGGTAGTTATTGTCTGTGAAAATTAAATTGGTAAAAGGGCCTTTACTGTGCTGCGTGAATCTTTGGCCATGACTATGACTAATGGCTGTGAAAGCTTCTGATCACATTATAAGATTGACATGGTTTGTAACTTTACAAATGTTAAAAGGTCGGTCATCTTCTGAAATTTGTCTTCCACTTGGTTAATTCTGTACCTGCATGCCCAATATCTGTTATTTCCACGTTCTTTGCAGGCAGCACAGTGGCTCGGTGGTTAGCACTGCTGCCTCATAGTGCTAGGGACCCAAGTTCAATTCCAGCCTCAGGCACATTCTCCCCATGTCTGAGTGGGTTTTCTCTGGGTGCTCTGGTTTCCTCCTACAGTCCAAAAATATGCAGTTTAGGTGAATTGGCCATGCTAGATTGCCCATAGTGTTCATAAATGTGTAGGTTAGATGCATTAGTCAGGGGCAAATGTAGAGGAATGGTTTGGGTGGGATACTCTTCAGAGGGTCACTGTGGACTTGTTGGACTGAAGGGCATGTTTCCATGTTGTAGGGATTCTATTCTGTAGATAAGAGCAAAACTGGATGGCTTTTGAGTAGATGTTACAACATTTGCTAGCTTGGTGCACTTTACTGACTTTAAGAATAGTGTTGGCTCTGCCTAAAGCACTATAATTGTTGCTGGTTTACCATGATAGCTTCATACTTCCATGAATCAGCACTTACTGTGTTAATGATATGGCTATACTTCTTGGCCCAAAGAGCCTTTCTCGAGGCATTATTTGATGTAGAGCTCATGACTATTTCAATAAGCCCCTCTGACAATTCCTCTTTAAAAAGTCATACTCAATCCTTTTGCTGTAGCATCTCCTGACAAACTTGCTAATAGGCTTTTTCAGTTGTTGTCTCTCTGTCACAAGGTGAAGTCTGTTAATCTTGGAGCTACCAATTCAAGGGGAAAACCAATAGTTAAATTGTATGAGACTGCTAGTTGGTTGGCACATGGACTTTGATTGGTAAAGACATTGGAGAATTTAACATGCTATAATCATCCTTATTACATAAAGCCCCTGTTTCAATTCAACAAAATAGAGAATGTACCAGTTAATGGTGATTGACATTTAACTGCAAAGCAGTTGACACTTAAAACCAGATAGGCTGACTCTGATTGGTCAGGAAATAATGCTGAGAAATAAAGCAGTGAACAGCTGTCACCTATTTTTTGAGTTGAGGTAGATGCAGTGTATATAAATGTTATTTGTCTGCTAGGTAGAGGACCCTATGCACGAGAGCATGTAGCTTCCATATATGCAAATGAACTACACTATGATCCCAAATGACAATCCTACTGTGCTGAGGTTTGCAAGCACAGGTATATTTTCTTATGCTGGGGATCAATTGAACACCCTCTATCATCCCCAATCAGCAATGCACCTGTTTCAACTCAACAAAATAGGTCACAGCCATTCAGTGGCTCATTTCTCAAGGCAATACTCTAACCAATCAGAATCAACCTGCATTGTTTAAAATTTAAACAAAACCTGAATATTAACTGTTGATAAGTGTATTCTCTGTTGAAATACTTCTACCAATCAGAAGCCACTTGCCACCCAATCAGCACTTGCCTTTCATGTGTTAAACATATCGGCTTTACATTTTTTTTAAAGTAAGAACTTCAGGCTCACAATGTGTAGGTCTGCAGCCTGTGATGTTGACTGTATTGAAAACTTCAGTATTCTTGTTTTTAGTTAAGGTAAGCTGAGGAATGTGTTGTACCTTAAAAAAGCATAGATTTTAATCAAGTAGCAGCTCTGTTTTCTGGCTGGCCAACCATTTATACAGCTGTCTGTACTCACAAGCTGATGCCTCTGCATGTTCAAGTTCTTTGAAGTCTTGTTGATTTTTTTTCAACTGGTTTTCTGGCACTGAGACCTTGAAGTCTCTCTTTTTTAGACAACCACTGCTGCTCAACATATAATGTGGGTTTAGCCTCCAGTAAGATCTTTGACAGATACAGCAATATTTATGTTATTCCTCACAATATAAGAAACTCTGCATAGTTTATCAGCTCTTGAAAAATCCAACTGTTCAGTGATAGTTATTTTTTAAAAATGTATACATACATGGAGTGTCTGGGCTAGTATTTGGCTATAACACAGCAGGATACACTAATGGAAGTATTATGCGTCAAGTCATCCCCAGTAAGATGGGACCTTTACACCTTCATACCACATGCTATGAGAACATCATGAGCATCTCTCTAAAGGCATACTGACATCCATTAAGTTTCAGTCAGGAAATCAACCTGGGTTTCACTGTTTGGCACCAATTAACATTTCTACTCACACTATCCATTATATCCAGTAGCCATGTCATTAGAGTTTTGTTTTAAAAAGCAGGCACTGTGGAAGTTAACAGAGACTTGCCATGTGGTAAGTAGGAATATCCAAACTGTGTCACGATGTATACAACATAGATTGACAGACCCAACCAATGTTATGGCACAGAAACCAGGAACTTGCCTCATCAAGTCTGAACTGATAGTTGCACTCAAATGGGCCACCGAGTCTAATCACCCTCTTCTGCTTGCTTCCCATCATTTAAACTTAATCTTAAATAATTTCTCGTAAATTCTTCATAGCTCTAAATCTAACGCCTGACTAGCAAAGCAGCAACTAAATATTGCCAGAAATTATTCTTTTTATTGGAGATGGACCCAGATATTTTATTCTTCCTTAGAAGGAAATTTCAAAGTTGGCACAGTCATATTATGAAGGGCCAAAACCCTGTTTATGGTTGTAATTGTCCTAATTAGACCAGTTGTAAGAACTTCCATCATTTATGGTAATAAGTTACTTAGTGGAGAACTGCCAAATGGAGAATTCATTCCATATGTAAATGGCCTTGTAAATTCATTCATAATGAAATGGATTTGATCTTATTGAATGGCAGAACAGACTCAAAGGGTTGAATGGGCTACTTATGCTCCCAGGGTGAAAACAATGACTGCAGATGCTGGAAACCAGATTCTGGATTAGTGGTGCTGGAAGAGCACAGCAGTTCAGGCAGCAACCAAGGAGCAGTAAAATCGACGTTTCAGGCAAAAGCCCTTCATCAGGAATACAGGAATACTTATGCTCCCAGTCAAATGATCGTATGTTCAGAAATGGAAATATCCTATTTAGCAACATTTCATATTTCTCACATGGTGCTTATTTGATCTTTTATCTTGCAATGTAAGCAGAAAGTCCAAGAGATTAGCACAAAACAAAGATTAGAAATTTCCAATTAGAATACTAATTTGAAGCATTTGTACTAAATTATTGTAAAACAAAAATGAAATTCAGACTGGACTGTTTAAAGGTAAAAGTCACCATGCTCCACGATTACATCGTGTATATCTGATATCAAAGACAAATGTTCTTAGATCATAAGAAAATTAATTAAGCTTTGCTCCAGAGTCATTCTATATTGCAAAACTAAGGGAAGAAAAATGACATCAAATCAGTTTAAAAATGAGTGAGAGATTTCCCACTAGGGTGTCGTGCATGAAATCTAACATTTGTTGACTCAATTTTCTCAGAATCGAACTTTATACAACAAGTACGTAGCCTAGTCTGGGCAATTGCTCTATACTCTCTTCTGCAAATATAGCTGAAGAGTTAATAATAGCACTGAAAACTCATTAAAACTTAGGTTTCTTTAATCATTCTCAAATTACAACTTTCTTTCATTGCTGAGGTAACTTGTATAATCCAACCAATGAGGTGAAAAGTCCTTGTGATAGTGAACGTTTTTGTAAAAAGAAGACATCTAATTGCATGTCAGAACCCAAATTGTCAGCTGTCTGACTGCTTTTAATTCTTACTTGTGTGCGTGCTTCAGCACACCTTTGTGGCTCCAGACAGTGAACATTAAAAGGTGATTAGTGCTCCAGTTCAAACACTTCAATTTTAAAACATGTTTATTCCCGTTTGAGTTACCTTTAAAAGACTTCTAGCAGGGCATCTTTTGAATCCCGTTGGAAGCAGTTCTCTCTCTATTAAACCACAACACAACCTTATTTTGTGTTTATGCTGTGCTGCTTCTCACGTGGCAAGCCATGCACTTCCTGACAAAGATTGATGTCTCTTGAACAGTGTTATATGGTTCTGTACACTCAGAGAAGCATTACTAAGCATCTAAATAGAGACAGTGACCCTGAAATGCAATGGTGTGATAAGAATTTATCCGGTTGTCAGATGTTAGGAAGGGAAGTCTGCTTTTACTTGCCATCTAAGTTCTGTACTAATTCAGATGGAAGTGAGGGTTGATGTACCTACCTTATCAAGTGTTGTTGTGTAAATATGGAGTTGAATTTCATGCAAATTCTCCTGTTTGTCAGACATAACACAATGGAAACAAACATTCGGCAAGTGGCATAGATCTCCAATAAGGATAAAAGAAGACAGTATCAGATCACAGAAAACCACTGGGAGAGTGTTTGCAAGAGAAGACCCCAGAGACTGTTTTAGTAATGTCTGGTCACTTTATAGTTCTGCAACAGCTGTAATAACTGGATGCACCACATCATATAAACTTCCAACTCTTCAGATCCTTTTATTCAATAGCATTAAAAACTGAAGCTTGGTGAGGATACTCAGTCCAACAAACATTTTTCTTCAATTGCAGTGAAACTTTACATTTTCATCCAAAAAAAAAAGCCATGAACAATATTTTAATATTTGGCAGCAATAGCATACCAACTTCTGGAAGTTTATTAGTCTCAAGACTTTGCTCTTTTCTTGTAATTTTCATTTAGTCCAACGTTAATTTTTTTCAAAGGCCTGCCTGAGGGCTTAAGATTTGAGATGGAGGCAGCTGTTCTAAGAGAACAATTCTCTTGGGATTGAGGCAGCCCTTGTCCCCTGAGTGATTGCAAGATCTGTGGAACTATCTCTTAGTTCCCTCTAGATGGGGGATAAGACATCAGTAGCTACTCATCTATGGGAAAGCAAATCTTTTGTAATTACTGCTAACCTTTAACCATTGGGATAGGATCTTCCACAAACTTTGCAAACAGCTGGATAAAGACAACTCGAATTTCTAATATATATGAAGCAAAAATTAGTCCAAGCCATTTATTGGGCGCCACAATCACAATTTGCGACCTACTCACTCATGTTCTGATAAAGGTAAGTAATAAACACAATTTGTTCACTTAACTTTCAGCAAGGACCTGCTTGCTGGATGCTCAGAACATGTGAAACAACCAACATTCTGTTCCTGAAGGCATTACGTCTTTCAAATAAATATTATTGTTCAATTCTAAGCAACAAAAACAGAAACCAGGGAAGAGAGAGGGCTCCAAGGTCACAGAGGTAAGGCTGGGACCCTTAGTTGTGGAATTGAGGAGAGTGTCAGGCAACCTTGGGCATCAATCTGAGACAGTTGCCATGTAGGTCAAATTAAATCCCTTGATCGAAGAACCTGGCACAGTGCCTCAGAAACATAATGACTTCACATGGGCAGTCAATGTCAGTGAATGCAACTCCACGTGAAATTGACTACCCATGAAAACAACAACTTTTTACACTAGTGAATGAACTACACCACCACAACGCATTCAGCATCAGCTTTTAGCATTCAGGCATCCTGTTATTTTGTCTCACCCTCACACTGCGTAGTGGGACCATGGTTGACCGAAAGGGAATTGGAGGATACATGGGGTGGGGGCAACCTTGGGGTCAGCATACAGGGGGCACAGGTTGTCTGATGGGTCATGAATGACCCTGGGTGGTATAGAGGTGGTATTCAATAACACAGGCAATTGGAAGGGGTATGTGTTGGAATGAGAGTTGGATGGCATGATTAAGGTGAGGTGTGAGGTTTAAGGGAACTTTATACACTGTTGGAAGCTGGGGCACTGTATTCGAGAACTAATGTGAGCCTTGAAACTGCACTTCCACTCCACCAACACATCTCTCACATTGGATTGTGACAGGTAAACAGAATTGAAAACACCACCCTAATGTAAAGCAACAATAATGGCAAGTGAAATCACTAGTAGGTCAGGTATGCAATTTCATGAAAGTGCACAGGTCTGATTTTACCAAGCCCAGAGAAAAACTTGTTCCATTGTTACTCAGCATATAACTGCAGTGCAGCAGTAAAATGTGACACTTCTGATTGTGTGCATTCTTACATCAATTAGTTCCTATTTCTTTACCAACAATATACAATCCCAAAAAACGTCTTAGGGTACGCTCAAAACTTTGTAATAGTAAGAGTTAGGCAAACTGACCTTACTGGCAACACGGATGCCTGGGCTTTTAAGAAACACTCATTCTGGGCTCACCTTAAACCTGAACCTTTGATCTTCAGTGAGTGATGAACAAGTTCATCTTCTGGATCTACGTGATCCAAAATTGGCATTTGGCCAATCCATTAGCTGGTATTGATTGACATGTTCAGAAGCTTCTGGAAGATATGAGATGTTTGTATGTGGGTTTGTCTCAGATGGTGCATAATGTGACCTCTGTGAGAAATAACTAGTAGGACAGCACACACACCCAGGTGGCTTCAATACAGCCATCTTTGGTGGTGTTACTAATCTAAATCACACTACAATGACATAATCTATTCAGAGAAACAAGCTATTTTCTCCACATTTTCTATTCCATTGTCAGATTTGAACAGTCAAAACATGAACCTGGAGGTCAATGGTCTGAATCTAGAGCCGTGTTCAATGGGACATGGTCTTGGTCACACCAAGGCTTGATTTCTGATGGGTTCAGCAACAGGCTAATAGGTATAACATGCAATCCCTTTACAATAGCTTCCAACACAAAGTTCTGGAGCCAGCATTCATAATAAATGTCAATTGACAAAGCTTTGCTCAAATAATGAGTATAAATCCTAATACAAGTATTCGTCTCTTGCTGAAGAAATTCTTAAATTTGCTACTAAATTATTTAAATTAAACAGTAGAAAAATGTCTATTTTTAAACATTGACCTGAACACAATGTCAGTGCTTAGGCCCTCTGCCAGCACTTTAATCTGTTGTTCCTATGAGTAGACTGAATGTAAACTTCAGTTTATCAGGCAATCAGTTCAGTTGTGTGTGATCTGAACAAATATGGTCTGCAAGTGTATCAAGAAACTTATAAATTACAATAAGCTTTTAATATTGCATTTTAATATTGTAGTTTTGTTGATTGATGCTCTGTTGACATGTTGGGAACTTATTTCCAAAACTTGCCAATAGTCCAGCCTGAAGCTGAAATGGATTGCTTACACTCTTCATATCTTATTACCCCAAAGCGGAGGCTTTAAGTCATCTCTTTCACAAAGACTCACAACTTCCATGACATTAACTTATCCCTCCTGTTGCTGAAGCCATCATCACCAGGCCCATGTTTTGACCAGGTGAGGAGGGATGGAATCTCCTTGGTTTGTTGCAAAAATGATTTCATTTTTTTTAGAATGAAGCTGAACATCACTCCAATTAAAGTGTAGTTAACTAGTTCACCACAAACACTCTTGTTTTTTTTCTCCAATTCATTACCTTTATGCCTCCAAATTTCAAACCTTTCCATCTACATATTTGATACTCTTCAGGAGCCTCTTTCACCAACACTTCCCACAAATTCTCAATCTCTCAGATTCTGGTCTCTGACATCTCCCTTTTATGCTTTTTGGAACACCTTTGCAAGTCATATGCACCAGTGGCACTGAACTGCCTTCTTTGTAACTTTATCTCTCACTGCTTCTTTCACCCCATTAAGCCCAACTCATTCCTTTCATAATATCTATATTCTGGACTTGGTGCCATTAATTGTGAATCATTCACAACTGTCATTCACTTCTGTCAAGCTCCTGAGAACTTTTTGTTACATTAAAAGAAGATATTATTGAAAAGTACATTACCAAAGGTATGTTTGAGAAATGGTGATTCTATATCATTCTTGTATTAATGAGCAAATCGCACTTTTTAACAGCCTGCAGGATAGAAGAACTGTATTGGTTCTCATGGCTGGTGCTACTTATGAATAATTAGTAAGCAATGCTTTTTCTGATTAAATAAGCTTGAATTGTCAAAAAATGTGACATTGATATTGCTTTGGAATATATTTCATTGTCTCTACTAGATGTGCACAATTCATCACCTGAGAAGGTGGGCTCTTGCTGTGTATCTTACTAGGAACAGAATTTCAGGAAAGCAGGAGCATTTTGCCCTTCCCATTTCTTCCAGTATAAAAGATGTGGCTTCTAACTTATAATTACTTAAGAATGACCATATTTTATGGCATTAGCAAGTTTAAGGAGCTTCTCATAAATGGAATAATACTAATGACCTGAAGGGCACTCCTTTATAGTCTGAGGTTTTGGAACAGCACTATGATGCTTGTATATTAGCCTAGAATTTCTTCAGTGGGTACACCAGAGACAGACATTCAGGAAAACTGATAGATAAAAGGAGCTGAGAATGTGTGAATCTTTGAGGCAAGTGCCTTTACAGCATTGCTGGTGGGCTTGCAAGAACAGGATCTTTTTTGCAGACCCTGGAATCAGAAAATACTTCCAACCTCCAACTGCCTTCATGATCTTACCCCACTCTCAACAAATTGCAGTAAAATGCCTGTATATGGACTTTCCACACCTGAAAAACCAGTCTTACTCGAATGTTAGCCTGAGCTTCTGTGGAAGAAGTACGTGCAAGGGACTGTAACTTTAGAAACATTACCTTGGGTGGCTTGGTTGTGAAAAATTGAACAGATATGATGCTTAAATGCATAACTCATGGACAAATATCTTTGATTTTTATGGCTGCATATTTGATTTGTGCCCAGACTGTATGTGCGTCTGGTATGCAGAAGAATCGACTGTCTTTGCAGACAAAATCCCAGAAAATTAATATGCAGCAACAGCAAGAAATTTAAATGACGATTAGGCTACCATTTCATTATTTAAAGTCCAAAAGTAGAGTAGTCTTGATGCAATTATAGAGGGCTTTGGGGAGACTTCACCTCGTTTACTAAATATAGTTTTGGTCACGTTGAGACTCATTTGTAATACCATCTCCTCTGAGCCACAAGTTTCCAGGTTCAAGTTCTGCTCTGTGACATGTGCCTCATAATTAAGGCTGATACTCCAATTCAAGCTGCACTGCTCAAAAAGTTTTCTTTTGGATGAGTCATGTCTAAACTCTCAGCTCAATGTAAAATTCCTGTGCCACTATTTTAAAGGTGAGCAGGAGAGTTATTCCCAATTTCCAGGCCATGTTTATATCAAACAGATTATCTTGTGAGAATCACTTTGCTGTTTGTGGGAACTTACATTTGCAAAATTTGGCTGCTACTTTCCTTGCATTGCAAAAAAGGGAATTCTTGGACATTTTGAAATAGCCAGACTACTGAAATTAGAGCCACAGCCTTTATGCATTTATTCAATTCTTCTCACACTATTTAGCTTCCTTCCAATCCTTGGGCATGACATTAGCATCCAGTGATGATTGATTGGAATATGATGGTCAATACATACATACTTTCCTCCATAGTTTATTTTAATAGCCTGAGGTATATCTCATCTGACCCTGCTGATTTATCCACTTCCCAAGATATTAACATCCTTAATACTTCCTTGTTCCCTATGTTTATCATAGCTATTATTGTGCACTCCCCCTCAACTATAATGTTTGCATTATCCCATCTTCTTGGAAGAGAGGAGCTAAGTATTAATTAGGAACCACACTACCATGTTCCACCTCTACACATAAGTCAGCTTTGTGGTCTTTAATGGGCCCAACTCTTTTTCCTTACTTCTCCTCTTACTCTTAATGCACTGATAAAACATCTTTGGTTTCACCTTGATTTTGCTTGTTAATACTCTTTCATGCCCTCTGTTTAATTTCCTAACTCCCTTTTCGATTGCATCCCTGAACTTTCTATACTTTGTTCATATTTCTGCAGTATTTAGTTCTCAGCAGCTGGTGTAAAGTTTCCTTTTCTGCCTCATCTAACCCTGCCTGCTCAAAATTGTGATTCTTCTGAATTCACTGCCTCACAGAACAGAGGATGCTCTATCCTTGAGTACAAAGACTAGATTTTTGAAGATTACAAAAATGATTATTTGTTGAGGTAAGATGGAAGAGCGAAGTTAAGGTAAGAGAGCAGTGTTGATCACGCTGAAGAATGACAAACCTATCCATTTGGAGAAATCCCTGTTCCTATTTTTCATATTTTTAATTAGAATGTTCCAAACACACAGGAAATACCAGATTTCTGTGCCATAATTCGTTAAATATTTACCTCCTTCACAAGAAAATCTAATTTTCACTTTCAAAATTCTTGCCTCTGAATTTATTCAAAGGCCACCCTGACTTGGACTGCCTCACAGACTGCTCAGCAAGCTTAAACTATGCCCACTCCAAATCCAAACATGCACACATCCACTCACAAATAAGATGCAGAGGGCAGGCAGCTTTATTGAGATATAATTGGTAGAATGTTTCAGCAAACCGCAGCTGCAACAAATCCAAATATTGTTGCTGGGCAGTTCATTTTTTAAAAACCCAATGACAGCTACTTGACTCACCAAAATAACAAGGAGAAAGTGAGGACTGCAGATGCTGGAGATCAGAGCTGAAAATGTGTTGCTGGAAAAGTGCAGCAGGTCAAGCCCTGAAGAAGGGCTTATGCCTGAAACGTCGATTCTCCTGTTCCTTGGATGCTGCCTAACCTGCTGTGCTTTTCCAGCAACACATTTTCACCAAAATAACAAATCCAGCTTCTTTAAACATTACACACTCTTGAGTAACCATTGAGTGAGTGCCAAATAGTTCAACTTCTGCCTAGATTTATTGAAAAACGAGTACATTTTCTGCAATACAACAATAAAAACATACATTTTCCAGCTTGAATTTCCAATACAAAAATACATAGTCCTTACATACCTACAAGAGGAAGGAATTCACTTATCCATCTCTCTTCTCAAGCAACTAATATTTCTTACAAAGAAGCTGTTCAGACATGGTATTACATGCCTCTGGAGCAGGTGGAATTTGAACTTGGACCTCTTGTCTGCCTGACCTCAACTGCTCCTCCCATTTCTTCTGCCAACCTAAGGAGATCTGCAGCAAAATGCTGATACTAAGTACTCACTTTCCTCTGGGTCTTTGATGACTTATCCAATAGACTACCAAAATATTTACTTGCTTAAAGTGAAGTCCTCACAGAATCTCCAGAATAAAATGTTGTTAGAGTGCTGATTAGGCCTTGGCAAAGAATCTCAGAAAGAGTCCAGTTGTGTTTCAAAGGTTTCCTTCAAAGTCCGATCAGCAAGTGAACAGGAAAAGGGCATATCCCTTTAACTGGTCCTGCTCATCTGTGATTTGTTTACTCCTTTTCAGCTGATTGCTCGTAGGAAAGGTTGTTAAATGAAGCAGAATTCACTAAGGTAGAGTGCAGCTTCTTTAATGAGCCCGAGCAGTAAATTAGCTGTTAATCAGTCCCTCATGATCTTCTAGTTGACAACTGGTAGTTCCTTCAACTTCTTCAACAAGATGGTGTCTTGTATTTGAGGTATAAGAAAGTTTGTAAGATCCAGAATATGAATGATATTACCCACAGTGATATTGTCAGAAAATCACATGGTATCATCTTGCCTACTCTTCGATTGAGACAGACATGTCCCAAGTACTTTGTGTTGCTTAAATATACAAAGGCTCAGCAGATTTAAGAGTTGGGTCAAATATGTTATTAAGCAACCAGACTTTAAGTCTAAATCTTACAACAGACTAAAGAGAGACCAAAATGTCATTACAACCAGAAACCCCATTTTGGTTAACATTTTGTCACTTATCACCTTAAGTACTTGGCTAAAATCACTACTGTCTTTAAGATGAGACCATAAAATAAAGCCATGGCTTTCTTCCCCATGGATATGAAAAGCCATTTGGTCCTATTTTGAAGAACGCAGGAGGTTCATAGAATTCCTACAGTGTGGAAACAGGCCATTGGGCCCCAGAAATGAACACCGACCCTCTGAAGAGTAACCCACATAGACCCATTGTCTATCCTAATACCCTACATTTACCCCTGACGAATGTACCTAATCTCCACACCACTGAATATTATAGGCAATTTTAGCATGACCAATTCACCTAACCTGCATATCTTTGGATTGTGGGAGGAAACTCGCAAAGACACAGGAAGAATGTGCAAACTCCACACAGTCACATGAGGCTGGAATTGAACACGGGTGCCTGGTGCTGTGAGGCAGCGGTGCTAGCCACTGAGCCACTGTGCCGTCCCTGTGTTCACTCCAGTATTCAAACCAATGTTCATCTTGTGGCCAACACTTAACGATAATTTGCCATCATCACCATATTATTTGCGGGATATTGCTGTGTGTATATTAGACACTGCACTCCCCACACTATATCAGTGATTACACTTCAAATGGAAACAACTTCACCAGGTGTAAAGCACTGGGAACATTGTGAGGTTGTGAAAAACAATATATAAATGCAAGTCTTTTATTTTTAAGTGACAGTAATGAAACGATTATCACAGTAATCTTTCTCCCTTTGAAAATAACAGCAGCTAAGTGCATGCGGAAAGATCAACTTGCTTGAGGCAAAGTGCACATGGCCAAAGATCTCATCCTTTCAGATCTTAGCTAGAGAGGATGCAAAAAGATATTCAAAAGGAAATATGGAAAATTGTACATTGTGTCCATCTGCCAAGATTAGACTGCACTTAGACTGTTGTCTGATATCTGCAGAGTGGAACTTTCATCTGATTTGAGTGAGGTTTTTGTAGTGATTGGAACATGGTCATCTAGGTGGACCTCATAGAATATGAGCTCCTGAATTGGGGTTGTTAACATGGTCCAATCAGGAAGTGCTGGCTGACAGATATAAACAGTGTCAAAGGTTCTGTTGGCTCTGAGCTAGCTGGGTTAGTGTCATGTACTATGCATGTGTAAATAAAGGGTGACTTGGTGAAGGGATACCAGCCTTAGTGGAGTTATTTCAGTTATACTCCAAGCTATATTTAACATCAAGTAAGCTTGGTGATAAGTAATCCATTTATGTGTTTCAGCAAATCCAGTCTTAATGCATTTATGCAGTATACTGACAGAGAAATAACAAATTGTTAGGAAAGCATAAGCTTTTTATGGACCAACTTTCAAGAACTGTGTGTCCTTGTTGATTCATTATGATATGACAAGTATTATTGTAAACAAGAACGCTAGAAATGAAGTATTACCATGAGAATACCAGATGCCAATTTACTTACTAGAATGTAACTAATTATCCTGAACTGAATTGGCCCACTTCCTATCTCAAGATCTACCTTGGCCATTGCTTTTTACAGAAATAAGTCCATTGGCACAACTTACACATCCTGATCTTCCAATGGAAGCTGAACAACACACTCAGTTCACTTATTTCCTGTTGCATTAAAGCATCCCAAGAGTGAACAAATTTAATTATTTCCTTAACTCTGCCTACAGTACAATTCTATAAGCCTTTTATAAGTTAAAAGAAAGCCAAAAAAATTTACTATTTTTGAGTTTTGATCAAATCCAAAACCTATGTTTGTGTGTACACAGCAGAATATCTTAGTCTGTTTGCCAAATTACACTAAGGGAAAGGATATTGGTGCAAGTGCTTTTGGACTCCAGGTCAAACTTTATCTTTAGGATGGTTATCTGGGTGCTTTTAACCTGTTGATTGACACTGGGATGAAGCCAACAAAGGTGAAAATCAATGATAGCATCAGCACTCCGATCCAGTACAAAAACTGATACCTTGTCATATAGTCACCAAGCTATACCCTGGGTATGAGCTTGGGTTTCTGACCAGGGTATTAACCCACATCTAGAGGAGATTCACCTTGTTGTGATCTTATTACCTGACTAAAAGAAAGCCACACAGATCATTGGTGCAAGAAAGGTGAATTAATCTTGATTGCTGCCAAGAAGTAAGACACAAATCCATGTGATGCTGTCACACATTGAACAACTGATATCTGCTCCTTTTTAAAAAACCTGCCACATTGGTGATGGGAAGCACAGAAGACATCTGGGTGTGGTTTCTGACACTTTGGAGTCTGGGAAGCCCACACTGTGGAAAAAGTCTGGTTCTTTTTTACCCTGTCCGGCTCATGAAGAATGAGCTTCTACTGATGTAGGGCCTCAATGACTCTACTGATGAGTCGGTGCATGGAAAGCTCTGAGAATTACATCAGAACTACCTGTCCCCTATCCAGGTTATACAATTGCAACTATAAGACTAGCAAACAGGCAATAAGATCGAAAATGGCCCATGTAGGTTCTATCTGAAAATCTAGGGCAAGCTTAACTCATGCGGTCAATTCCTATCCTATCAATCCCTCTCCAAGCATTAGCAAAACATCAGAAGGAGTCATCAATATTGCTGTCTTCATTTCAATTTCAGTTTAAAAAGCTTCTCTTTACAGTCACGGCTGGTAAAGCATTTATAATGGCCTCTGCACTTTTCTGTTGATTACCTGTTTTGTTCACTCATGCGATGTGGGTGTCATGGGCTAGGCCAGCGTTTATTGTCTAATCTTAGTTTCCCTTGAGAAGATAGTGGTGAGCTGCCTTCTTGACCCGTCTACATCCTGTAGGTTGACTCACAATGCACTTGGAGAGGGAATTCCAGGATTTTGACCCAGTGATAGTTAAAGATAAGCAATCTATTTCTAAGTCAGGATGGTGAGTGGCATGGAGGAGAACTTGCAGTTCTCATGTATCTGCTGCCATTGTTCGTCCAGAGGGAAGTGGTCATAGGTTTGGAAAGTGTTGCCTAAGGATCTTTGGTGAATTTCTGCAGTGCATCATGTAGATAATATGCATTGCTGCTCTGGACAGCGGTGTGGAGGGAGTGGATTTCGTGGATGTGATGCCAAACAAATGGATTGTTTTGTCCTGGATGGTGTCAAGCTTCTTGAGTGTAGTTGGAGCTGCATCCATCCAGGCAAATGGGGAGTATTCCATCACACTCCTGACTTATGGATGATGTACAGACTTTGAGGAGTGAGGAGGTGAGTTACTCGCCATAGAACTCCTAGCCTCTGACTTGCTCTTCCAGACATTATATTTATGTGCCAAGTCTAGTTGAGTTTCTAGTCGATGGTAATCCCAGGGATGTTGATAATAGGGCATTCAGTGATGGTAGCACCATTGAATGTTAAGGAACAGTGATTAGATTGTGCATCTCCAATAAGAGTAATGTTTGACATTTGTGTGACACGAATGTTTCTTACCACTTATCAGTCCAAACCTGGATATTGTTCAGCTATTTTATATTTGATCATGGACTGCTTCAGTAGCTGAGGAGTCATGAATGATGCTGAACATTGTGCAATCATCAGCAAACATTCCCACTTCTGACCTTATGATGGAGGGAAGGTCATTGAAGCAGCTAAAGGTGGTTGGGCCTAGGATGCTACCCTAAGGAACTCCTGCAGAGACGACCTGAAGCTGAGATGACTGACTGCCAACAACCACGACCCATCTTCCTATGTGCCAGGTATGACTCTAACAGCTGAGAGTTTGCCCCCGATATCCACTGATTCCAATTTTGTGAGGGCTTTTTGATGTCACACTCGGTCAAATGTAGCCTTGATGACAAGAGCTGTTACTTTCATCTCACCTCTGAAATTCCGCGCATTTGTCTATGTTTGAACCAAGGTTGTAATGAGGTCAGGAACTGATTGGCCCTGGTAGAACCCAAACTGAACTTCACTGAGCAGGTTACTGCTGAGCAGATGTGGCTTGATAGCACTGTTGATAACATCTCCTCTCATTTATTGAGGATTGAGAGGAAACTCTTGAGGTGGTTAGATTTGTTCTACTTTTTTGTGTACAGGACCTACCTGGGCAATTTTCCGCATGGTTGGGTAGATATAAAGATAGCATATATCATATCAATTGTGCTAAAATTGTTTTAATAACAAGTTCCTGAAGGGCAGAAGTTCAGCTATGCATAAAGAATTTTAGAAGCGAATATGCTGACAGCAAACACTCCAGCTTGTATTTACCTAGTAAACAAAAAGATATCTATGTCAGGTAACTACCAGTAGAACTATTCAAATTAGGCATCCCCCTGAAGGGCAGAGTGCTGATAATAGAGGAACATGTTGTGACAAGATGGCATATGCCTTTTAGGGCATGTATTGTAAATAGTTGTGAATCGTTGCCAACCTCAAAAAGATACGATGTATTAATTTCATGACTTGTTAGACAATCTGATGCAGCAGGAGCAAGATGAACCAAACCTAACTCTCAGTGACCAAAATCTGTTATAATCTCATAGTCAAATAAAGAGCCCATATTATGTGTGATTGGTATGCTTGCATTGAGATGCAAAATAATATATGCCAATGTGTAGAATCCCAGCGTGTTTGCCTCCAATCTCCATTGGCTGGGTCAAGTGTTCCAAATGGATGACAGCTACATTCCCAAAGACATGCTTTTTTATGAGCTTGCTACTGACACAAGACCTAGGAGAAAGTGAGGACTGCAGATGCTGGAGATCAGAGCTGAAAAATGTATTGCTGGAAAAGCGCAGCAGGTCAGGCAGCATCCAAGGTTCCTGAAGAAGGGCTTATGCCCGAAACATCGATTCTCCTGCTCCTTGGATGCTGCCTGACCTGCTGCACTTTTCCACTGACACAAGACCAACAGGTTTCCCACATGTGATACTCAAATGTGTGCAAACAAGACTTCAAAATGATAGGGATCAGTGTTGTTGCATAGGAAGTCTTTGTTGATCAAAGTACCTGGAGCCAGCAGTTAGGAAAAATATCAAAAAAAAAGATTACAACAAAAATAACCAAATAGCAAAAGTGATAGCACAATGGGGAAGTGATTGCCATTAATCTATTGACCTCTGCAGCACAACACCGTGTTCAATCCACTTGTGGTTTATAGCCTGGTACAGTCCATTATTCTGTAAGCCAGAAAGATGCCTATTCTACTCAAAAAACTGATTAAAGATTGTTGTTAAGGATCACACTTCTTCTTACTCATGCTTCTGTGACTTGAATATACCTCATACATATTCTTGACCAGAGTACTCTTCACTTTCAAGTTGACGTCTGGTATACATTGTGGTCTTGTTCAGAGTACTTTAGGTAGATTTCTTACTTCAATTCTTCCCATTCGCACTAGTTTACGTTAGAAATACCAAATGGATAAGGATGGCCACACAAAGTCTTTGGCAGAAGAGAGGCTTAATCTTGTTGAACAGAATATGCATACTACAGCATACTTAATAGTTAGTTGCAATACATCTGAGTTATGTAAGAATCTCTTGAGAGTCCTCAGGCTAGACTTAAGAGTAAGTACATATTACTTTTAAATACATAGAACTTAGGACTCAGAAACTGGTACTAGAAAATTCTTCCTTTATATCCAAATAGATGGAGCTCATGATGTCACTTAACCCTTTCAGGTACAAACAATATGCTTATCTTCTATTAAGTTATCTATGCAATTTATCCTTTTATTAGTCTTCTATACTCCAAATATACTGGAATGGCTTGTATTTATTCCTGTCAAAATTCGTTTATTCTAACAGCACACATGGATTATTGTGTTGTTTTTTTTTTCAAATGTTCTTTTCTGTTTGGATTCATACTTCTATCATGCATTGCAGTACAATTTCCATGTGGATTTCCACTTGGAAATTGATTATCCCTCAACATATCTTATCTAGTTTGCTTCTCAGATCGTTGGGTGTTACATTCGGTTTCCAATAGTTAATGGCATGCTCAGAATTATAACATCCAGTTGGGATCTCTATGATTTCAAAAGACCCATTTGGTACTCTCACAGCTTATAATGATATCAAAACTTTTAAGGATGCTACAGTCTTGTGAAACATTACCATCATTTGGTACTCGGTGTGGGTTATTTAGTAAAAAATAAAAATCTTTTACAGGTAGCAACAAGGATAATTTAATAAATATAAAATCCTCCTTTTAGGGAAAAATATTGCTTAAAATACAATGATTGACACATTTTGTTAGTAATACCAGCTTTAGTTTTTCTTGCTAAAGCTATATTCATTAATCAGTACAAATGACTGTTACTAATTGTGAACTACAAATAGTTGGCCATACCAGTTATTGTAAGAGGGGATACTATATTCTATATTTGTGAAGTTGGCACAGAAAAACCTAGAAATGAAGGGAAACAAATTTCCAAAATAAGGATACAGATTAGTTCCTTGAAGAAGTACTGAGGGTATGAAAAGGATTTGAGTGCCAAAACTAGTATTAACATAACTGTGCAGGCATGTCTGACTCAAATTATATGTTACCGCTCGTGTTGATGTGTTGACTTACATCCAGGTTATTTGGAAATGCTAATTTGGAGAATTCAGTCAGTACACTTGCCAAATATCTCCTGAGAACATCCTAGGATTTCAATTGAGGAGTTGCTTTCATTTGGATGTAATTCTGCCAGCACTTTGATCATTATAATGAGCTCTCAGGGCAGCCACCAATTCAGAAAGTCAAAGGTCTACTTACACGTATGACAGCATCCATAGCCTCCTCCAAAAATGATGCAAGACTATATTAGGAAAAGCTTAATCCATTTGGTCTTCACATTCCTTTTTTCAAATGTGTAAATTTAGAATTTTTTTTATAAACTCAAATTCAGAATAAGACATTTTATTAAAATAAAACTGATGGAAGGGAAAGTCATAAAATGGCCTCCTGATTCTTGGTTATACTAAAATGTAAGTCTGAAGTCATACATTAAAAAATAAAATTAGGTTAAAAAATCAAAATTGAACTCCAAAGTTCTTAATTTACAGGTATGCATTAAATGTCTTCAAATACTTTTTTAAAAAAAGGAGTCAATCTGATTATTTTAGCTCTATAATCTTGACTAAATCATCTGAATCTCTCAAAGGCCAAGCTTGGTACTGCGGTACATCAATATTTCAGTTAGTTCACAATCTAATGTTCAAATATATTGATAAGAACCCTAAATATAAATTTGTGTAACAACTCAGATTCCAGGCTCCTTTAATAGTTGTTGCAGCTACAATGGGCAACCTGATTTGAATGATAAGCACCAAATGATATAGGTTTGAAGCCAGCATATCTGACATAAGACTAGACATTAGATTAGGCATTCTTTCCCTCCTGTATAATGAACATATAGAGTGGAAACTATGTTGATCAGCTTCTTCAAGAAGATGCAGGGTATATATTTAATTGGGAGTGGAATTGATGTTATTATTGAGATCATCAAATAATCCTGAGCCCAATGTCTGTCTGTCTTCAGCTTTGAGTTGAGAGTTTTTGTAGCACAACTAAATCAAAGGATGAAGGATGGAATTATGTTCTGAAATTTGAGTTCAGAATTGAGAGACCTGGAGATCAGGGACAATTCAGAAGTGAGACTTGAGCTTGCATTGATCTTCCCTGGAACATTGTAGGACCCTAATATCAGATAGGTTAAAACATTCTTGATATCCTCCAATACTCCACTTAAACTCAAGGACCAGCACCTCCTTCCCACTGCACACTACAGTGTTTATTTTTGCAGTTAACAATTTTGGATCTTGATGAGTGCTCCTAGTCTCCGTCAAACATATTTAACTTGTTTTTTGTTTCTACGGTCCTATTATATTTGTTTTTGTTTTGCACCATCACCCTTTATGTTATTTAATTGCTTCTGATTTCCAGTCAAGTACCAACCCTTCACTTTTTTATATATTCTCTTTTGCTCTCCTTCCTTGTCACTGCTCATTACTAACTCAAAAACAAGACAAAGTTACCAGTTATGGAACAAACAAATTGAGGATTTTAATAAGGCTACTTTCTCTATTTTCTATGTTTCTCTCAACATTTCTTCACTGCTGATCCTTGCATGTACAACAATTAGCAAAAAGAAGCATTATACACACTTGTGACTAAAGAGAATATGACATGATCATAAAGGAGTGCAATTCTGTAAGTGGAAAATATTGGTGGTGAAGATTTTTAACAATTTCTACACTGAAAATAGCATTTGTCAATTGACAATTAAATTTTGCTTAGATCTATTATGATTTATTAAGTTGTCCAATTAATAGATAGGAAAACAGATTCAGAAGTAAATTATGTATAAATTCATAGAATTATTTTCTTACTGTTTTATTTTGCTGTCTTTGCAATAGTACATTGTTGAGGCAATGAGCAGGACATTTCATTCTAAAAGATAATTGTCATGTGACAGTTTGTTTTGCACCAGGGTCAGGCAGTGTAATTTGGCACCTGCTGATAAACACAGTGTAGATCTCCACCATCTAGCTTTAATTCAGCACACACCTGTTTACACAACAAAGGACTCTTTGCCATGCTGTAGGATGAAAAATTCCCTTTTCTTAGTTCTGGATACAAACACAAAATACTATGAATGTTGGAAATTGCAAATAAAGGCAGGAAATGTTGGAATTATGAAGCAGGTCAGGCAGTATCAGTAGCGTGAGAAACAGAGTTAAAGAGCTAGAATTTAGATCCGGAGGAGGTGTACATGGTAATAGCAGAGTTCACAATAATTTAATTTCTATAGCAAGGTGAAATTTGTTTCACTTAGCGCCAACAATGAACATAACTTATGTTTAGTGCTCATTTTAACAATGTGTCTATTAATAAATGAAATTACCAACATTAATCATATTGGGCAATGTGGATTACAATGGCAAAGATTTCTAGAAGGAATATTTCAGGTGTCAAATACACTCAAACAGGAGAAAAAAATTTGCACCGACTATTTTAATATTAAATTGACAGGAGGAAATTTGTACAATACATTTGAAAACATCACTGTCAAATTTCAATGTCCACACTTCAATTATGATACAAGTAATAGAAAATTGATCTGCTACCTTATGTTTATGATATACAGCAGTAGGGAAGTAATAAAAAAGGAATTGATGGTTTTTAAAAAATGGTAAAAAGAAGTTCTATAAGCTTTATTACATTTGGTAATAAGATCTGAAGGAAGCCTTTGAAAATAGGACAAATTAAACAAAGAACTGCTATTCAGTTTGGGCACTTATTCATTTCATATGTCCTTTTTCATCTTAACTCAACCTGTTCTCCTTGAAACATGATATGCAGGTGCATAGCTGTGACAGACATCTGAGCCTGCCTTGTGGAAAAATAGACAAACTTGTAAACAGACCATCAGAAAAAGCAATCCAAATGTCATTGCGATCAGAATAGGCTGTGATCATAGCTGTGATCATAATGCTAACTCAATCAGACATGTGCAAGATATCTCACAAAGAAAAACAGTGTTGCAGGAGATTTATTTAAGATAATTTCCTCAAGTCATAATACGGCAAACAACTATGAAAATGCATTTTTAATTTTGTACTTCCAGAAAAAAAACATATTTCTGAGTACATTTGTAATCAAACTAAAGTCATGAAACTAAAATAGTAATCTGATTGCATTTTTTATGATGTTACTGAACATAGTAGTCAAATGAAAGTATCATGTTTGACTTACATCGGAGCTATTTACAAGATTTTGCATTTGGTCGTTGCCATTGACCATATGTCAAGAATTATGTTTTGCAAAACATGCTCATTATAATACAAAAAAAACACCAGTTACAATGAGATACAGCAAGTTTTTTTTTATTAACCAGCACCAATGCGGCCAGGAGTGTGTCAGTTGGTCAAATATCCCACCACTGCCAGTGATCATGTCATTCTGGTGGCCCATCCATTCTCTCCCTTGGACTTTCCTTGCTATCTGAACCATGTGCTGCAATGAAAAGTATTGTGAGCGGCACGGCGGCACAGTGGTTAGCACTGCTGCCTCACAGCGCCAGAGACCTGGGTTCAATTCCTGCCTCAGGTGACTCTGTGTGGAGTTTGCACATTCTCCCTGTGGGTTTCCTCCAGGTGCTTCGCTTTCCTTCCCAATTCCAAAAATGTGCGGGTTATGCGAATTACATAGAACATAGAAGAATACAGCGTAGTACAGGCCCTTTGGCCCTCAATGTTGCGCCGATCAAAGCCCACCTAACCTACACTAGCCCACTATCCTCCATATGCCTATCCAATGCCCGTTTAAATGCCCATAAAGAGGGAGAGTCCACCACTGCTACTGGCAGGGCATTCCATGAACTCACGACTCGCTGAGTAAAGAATCTACCCCTAACGTCTGTCCTATACCGACCACCCCTTAATTTAAAGCTATGCCCCCTCGTAATAGCTGACTCCATACGTGGAAAAAGGTTCTCATGGTCAACCCTATCTAAACCCCTAATCATCTTGTACACCTCTATCAAGTCACCCCTAAACCTTCTTTTCTCCAATGAAAACAACTCCAAGTGCCTCAGCCTTTCCTCATACGATCTTCCTACCATACCATTGGCCATGCTAAATTGCCTGTAGTGTGAGGAGAAGGGGTAAATGTAGGGGGGTGGGTTGCACTTCAGCGGGTCGGTGTGGACATTTTGGCTGAAGGGCCTGTTTTCACACTGTAAGTAATCTAACCTAATTCCATATAATCAAAAGATCAATATAATCATATACTAAGTAATAGAAACATAATGCAGAGGAGGTACACACCACTGTTATACTTAAATCAGTTAAATAATAATGCAACTTTATGTTAACTAAAACTTATTGGCAGAGAATCTTCTCACTCACACCCTCAACTGACTACTCAGATGTTGTAGTAGATCATGGTACTTGAGGAAAAATTGACTCAAAATTAAATAAACTGTTGATATTTCTCATGGCCATTCAATTGAATAAGTACATTTGAATTGAGGAAAATAAGTTTAAAAACAAAACAATATTGACTAGTTAGAATAATTCAATAAACTTTGCAGTATTTGAGATATATAATTTTTGCCAATTTAGTGGCGGTTCATGAGTGTTAGATCAAAGTTTGCGGCATTTTAAATGTTCAAATTTGCATTTTTAATAAAAAATTTAAACTTCTGTCATGCTTCAATTTTGCATCATGGCAAAATATTGGACTGAGTTTCAATGAGAAGCAGAAAAGCTGGTAATGTTAAATGTGCACCTGATGTTCCCAAAGGTGACTTGGTTTTCATATTCACCCTTTAACTTTTCGAATCGAATACTTCATTCTTGCTACACTCCAACAAAATACGTGTCAGAGATCTTGTCACTCAAACTGATGAAGCATGAATTAATGCAAACTTAAATTATGAAGCACTTAACTTACACCCAAGTTCCATTATCATCTCCACTGGCTATCGGTTTAAAGGGATCAAATAAGATCGAAGTAACACCAGAGATAGTCTAGAAATTGACTCAAAAATAATTGGACACAGTTACACCATACATTCATGTATTATGATGGGAAGTGAATGAATAGAGAAAGAAAAACATAATTTCCTACTGGTGAAAAAACTTTTTCTTGTCAAAGTACAAAAAAAATTCCCATCTGAGTCACTTTCTCCATTTACTTGTTGGATGTAAAGATGTAATGTCATTCTGCTATTGTAACTATTCACTAAGCTTGTCCAGAACATAATACATACAAATGTCATTGCTGTTGTTATCCATTAGATGCTTTATAACTCATGCTCCCTGTATTTCTATTTCTTTTAATTGAAAATAAATTTAAGAATTAGTGTGCCTGAATCTTAACTTCAGGTTTTGATTATCTACTACTTGCAGATCTTTAAATTTGAACTTGGAATTCCATGACATCATGCTGGTCGTGTTCCTCTGACAAGTTTTTATTCAAACCATTCATTTATTCAACTTGTTATTCGGAAGGATGATGGCATTTATGATGCTACAATACTGCTTGTAGCTGTTCTCTTGCCAGGCACAGCATGGTTTGTCTGTGCTGGATGTGGTCTCAGTTTGTAGCTGGCAAGCTAACTTCCACTCAAGTGACTGGAAAATACTATATGGTTCATTTTGCCGAATCTACACCCACTTAATGAGTTTAAGTGATGGTTTTAAAGTACCCTTTCTAACAGTTGAAACCTATGTTGGAAACTCATGACCTTTACCCATGATGAACAATTAATTGTTGCATTTGTCAAAGTGAAGCAAATTGTGTTAAAATAGTATGGTTGCACACTGATGGAATAATCTAGGGTTTTCCAATTGTTACCAATGCATTTACTAAGAATTAGATTATCAGAGATTAATGCTTTGAATGTCGTGTAAATGCAAAGTAGACTAATGTAAAATTCATATTTATTGGTTGTACATTAAAGTACATTATAGCTAAAACTTTACATGGTATAAATTGCTTCCATTCATTCAGCTTTTACTAATTCAGAATATTTATTCCTGTTACATCCATAACTTTATACAATTATGCTTATGAAATAAATTACTTGATTCCTATGTCTAAATATTTGAGTGACTTTGCACCTAAAATCACAAATTGCTTCCAATTCAGGCCAGTTTACTTTTGGTTGAAATAAACTCCAAGCGTTGGTGTTATAACACCCATATGTCCTTCACCAATATGGGAAAACAGATACCAGAGACTGCCTCTCAACAAGACACTCCATCACATAATGACCATTAAATGCTTCACAGGAAATGGAAATGAATCTGAAATAAAACAGATGTACTAGTGTCTGTATTAGTGGTGCTGGAAGAGCACAGCAGTTCAGGAAGCATTCAAGTAGCTTCGAAATCGACGTTTCGGGCAAAAGCCCTTCATCAGGAATCCTGATGAAGGGCTTTTGCCCGAAACGTCGATTTCGAAGCTACTTGGATGCTGCCTGAACTGCTGTGCTCTTCCAGCACCACTAATCCAGAATCTGGTTTCCAGCATCTGCAGTCATTGTTTTTACCTAGATGTACTAGTGTGACAACCTGGCAAAGCAGGTTTCTTTTTGAATGGCCACTGGCAGTTACAACATCAGCCAGGATCTTAACAGCATGAAACAGCATATCTTCATTCTTCAAAAATTCACAAGTTACTCTTGGTGAAGCACAAATTTCTAAAGCAGTAACTCCATCCTATTAGCTAGACCAAATATTATGTTGACATGTTAAGTACCAATCATAACATAACTTATTCAACAATTATCTGAGAACGAAATGTCCAGCCCAGGTTTAACCAAAAGCTGAAACACATGTTTTATGTACTACATTTTTTAGCAATGCATTTTTATTGAATGGTTTGTCATTTCTTTAGAATGACAAAGAAAATGTATGTTCAACAAAGTTTACAGCAAAGCTTGAACAAGCACATTTCTGGCAAAGTAACTGCATTTTGATTAGTAGTTAGCTAAATTGCTTTATATACCTTTTTTTCTTACTTGCTCAGGACATACTGTGCAATTGTAGTCAAGGATTATTCCAGAGACTATCCAGGTTTTTCCCAAGATTTTACATATAGACCAGCCAATGTGATTTCAATTATTAGACAATAGAAGTTTAGCAAAATAGCAATGAATATTTTAGAAAGCAATAAAAAGTAAACAAAATAATTTCCTTTTGATAGCTCTATTGGCTAAATTTTCTTTCAAAATGATGCATTACCAAATAAGGTCCTGTGGTGATTGCATGGAAGCAAGGTCAAAGTCTAGAAATAAATCTTTTTGGGTTGATTTGGTTTAGAATGTGTAAGGTACTCTGTTTTAAGCTGACATATTGGTGTGAGTTATACAGTCACATTAACGAATTATTCATGGAAAAAACGATGAAACAGGTATTGATGTGAATATTAATTATGCCTAATTATTTGCAGGTGGCCAGTATTAACTGAGAATTCATTTGTGTCTCTTTAAATAAACATAGGTTAGTGTTTGGAGATGTGTCAAGACTAGAGTGGTGCTCGAAAAGCACAGCAGGTCAGGCAGCATCCGAGGAGCAGGAAAAATCAATGCTTCGGGCAAAAGCCCTTCATTAGGATGTCTGCTTATAATGTATAACTTTGTAGATAAATGTGCACTGAAATTGTGTACTTTATTCCCAGTTATAGATAATAAACTGATAAATTGAAGCATGTAACACAACAAATTAATAAAATAGTGCTGCTAATGTACTGCATATAATGGAGTAAAGGTTATAGCAGGCTGGCCTACATTTATTACCTGTCTCTAGTTGCTCTTGAGAAGGTGATGGTGAGACATACAGCTGCTGTGGGTTGACCCACAATGCCCTTAAGGTGGGAATTTCAGGATGTTGACTAAGTGACAGTGAAGGAATAGTAATATATTTCCAAGTCAGGATGGTGAGTGGCTTGGAGGGAAAGTTGCAAATGGTGGTGTTCCCATATATCTGCTGCCCTTGTCCTTCTAGATGGATGTGGTTGTGGGTTTGGAAGATGCAGTCTGAAGATCTTCTGCAGTGCATTTTGCGGATAGTACACACTGCTGCTACTGAGCATTGGTGTTGGATGGAGTGGATGTAATGCCAATCAAGCAGGCTGCTTGGTCCTGGCTGGTGTCGAGCTTCTTGAATGTTGTTGGGGCTGCACTCATCCAGGGAAGTGGGGAGTATTTCATCACACTCCTGATTTGTGCCTTGTAGATGATGGACAGGTTTTGGACAGTCAGGAGGTGAGTTACTTGCTGCCGTTCTGCTAGACTCTGACTTGTTCTTACAGTAGCTGCTTTAATGTGCTGAGTCCAGTTGAGTTTCTGATCAATGGTAGCCCCAGGATGTTGATAGTGGAGGTGGCAGAGATGGTAACACCATTAAATTTCAAGGACTGAGGTTAAGACTGTCTCTTATTGGTGATGGTCATAACCTTGCATTTGTGTGGCACAAATGTTACTTGCCACTTGTGCAGATCTTGTTGCATTTGAACATTGATAGCTTCAGTATCTGAAGTTAAGCAAATGAACAAAAATCTGACAAATAAAACTTAATATGGGTAAATTTGGAGTTGTTCACTTTGGCAGGAACAATGAAAAAAAACACATTATTACCTATCAGGAATGACTGCAGAATTAAGATGGCCATTGTGTTTTAGTACGAGTTACAATAAATTACATAATCAAGTAATGTAATATTGTGCTATCTTTTATTGGAAGGCAAAGTGACCAAAACAAAGAGGGTAATAAATACAAAGAACGGGGGATGCTGGAGATCTGAAGCAAAAACAAGAAATACTAGACTAAATGTCTGTCAGAAGAAAAAGACAGTTAAGGGCTTTAATTTGATGAACCTTTGTCAGAACTGAAATTGGGGAGGTGCGGTTTTATGCTGAAAATGGGGTGGAGAGTGAATAATGTACATAGAGATGGTGTCCAGTGTAAAATTGAGAGTAAACGGCAGCGAGAGGCGCACACATACACACGCACATACATACATGCACACACACTCTGTTCAGAGGTAGTTTACTAGATTGACTAGACCTGGAATGTGTGAATGAGTGAATCAGTTTATAAAGACAGGATGGACAGGCTGCACTTGTTTCCATTGGGTTTAGAACATGAGATTAAATTAGATTCCCTACATTGTGGAAACAGGCCATTGAGCTCAACGAATCTACATTGACCCTCCGAAGAGTAACCCACCTAGATCCATCTCCCTCTGACTAATACACCTAACAGTATGGGCAATTTAGCATGGCCAATCCACCTGACCTGCACATCCTTGGATTGTGGGAGGAAACCAGAGCACCCGGAGGAAACCCACACAAACACGGAAAGAATGTGCAAACTCCACACAGACAGTCACCAAGGCTGGAATTGACCCTAGGTCCCTGATGCTGTGAGGCAGCAGTGCTAAGAGAGGGGTGGCTTGAAGTCATAAGATCCTGAATTCTCTTGAAAAGCTTGATATGTACAGGAGGTTTCCTCTTGTGTGTCAGTCCAGAACTGTCTTAAAATTAGGAGCTTCCTTTTAAGAAAGAGATAAGGAGAGTTGATTTTTGTGTGTTGTGTGACTTTGGAACTGTGATTCCGAAGGCAATGGAGATAGGAATATTCTTCAGACAGCAATTAATCAGTTCTTGTTCGGCAGGAGAATTAAGGGCTTGGAATGTGGAACATAAACAAGTCCGCCATGATCTTAGTAAATGATGGAGCAGGTTCAAGGGGCCAAATAGTTTACTTCTACTCCTATTTTTTCATGTAAATATGTATTACAGATAAGAGCAAAGAGAACAGGAACAGGCCATTTGACCCTCTAACACATTTTGCCCTTCCATACTAAAACTGTCTTCACTTACAGGATCCATATCTCTCAATTCCCTTCCTATTCATGTGTTTGTCCGGGTATTTCTTGAATGCTGCTACTGTGTCTGCTTTTACCACCTCCTCTGGCAGTGCGTTCCAGGTCCTCACCACCCTTTGTGGGGGAAAAAAAACTTATCTCACTCTCTCTTCTAAACCACCCCTGTCCCCCTGCACCTTGAACCTGTGTCACCTTGTAATTGACCCTTCACCCTGGGAAAAAACTCATACTTTTCACTCTACCCATGCCATTCACAATCTTTTAAACGTCAGCTCACCCCTCAACCTCCTGCTTTCCAGTGAAAACAAACCTAGTCTATCCAACCTTTCTTCATAGCTAAAATTCCCCATACTGGGCAACGTCCTGGTAAACCTTTTCTGTATCATCTCCAAAGCATCCACATCCTTCTGGTAGTGTGGTGACCAGAACTTTATGCAATATTCTAAGTATGGCCGAACTAAAGTTCTATAAAGCTGCAACATAACTTGTCTATCCTTGATTTGGAGATGTTGGTGTTGGACTGGGGTGTACAAAGTTAAAAATCACACAACACCAGGTTGTAGTCCAACAGGTTTAACTGGAAGCACACTAGCTTTCGAAACGCTGTCGCTCCGAAAGCTAGTGTGCTTCCAATTAAACCTGTTGGACTATAACCTGGTGTTGTGTGATTTTTAACTTTGTCTATCCTTATACTCTATGCTCCTTCCAATAAAAGCCAGCATGACATGGCCTTTTTTACTACCTACCTACCTACTTGTGCTGCCAGATTCAGTGACCTATGGACTTGCACACCCAGATTCCTCTGAATATCAATAGTCCTAAGAGTTCTGCCATTCACTGTACAATTTCCACCTGTACCTGACCTTCGAAAATGCATCATCTCTCATTTATCTGCATTAAACTCCATTTGATTTCAAACCACAGCTGGGCTCATTTTAAGCTTTGCACCATCCCTACTTTGAACAATATTGCTGTTCTTTCCTTGTTTATTTAATCAAAATCCTGGAACGCCCTTCCGACATCACTATGGGTATCCTTATACCCCAAGAATTGCATCCATTTAAGAAGGTAGTTTACTACCACCTTCTCTAGGGCAATTAGGAATGGGCAATAAATATCAGCCTAACCAGTGAGGCTCACATCCTGTGAATGAAGAAAAAGGAGAACCTAAGGGGAATATTGGAGAAGGAATACAGCTGCTAGAGACTGGACTGTCATTTGGATAATACGGAATGTCCAGAGGATAGGAAGCCCCAAGTTGATATTGAATTTCACTCATGGCCTGGATAACAATATAATCTAGCTTGTGCATTTGAGAGAATTAGCAATGGAAGTGCCATGAACATGTCAGCTTCTGAAGTTGTATCTTTGCTGCAATCACTAACTGTCGCTTCTGTTTACTGTCCTACCTACTCTCACTGTCCCACAATCAATTCCACGACCATGCTGACCCAAGACCAGGAGTTGAGCTCTCAATGATTTTCTTGTGTCACAGTTGTTCATTATGAAGTATTTATTTCTATAACCTTAGCTTTTTAATGAATGTACTTACAGGTTTGAAGTCTGCATGTTTAAATCATGCAATAAAAAAAGATGAATTGGGTGAGGTCTCCCAATATTTTGGCTAACATTTATCTTTCAACCAACATCATTAAAAACAGATCATTTTAATTGCTTCTCGTGGATTCTTACTGCATGCAAATTGGTTGTTGTGTTTCCTTTACTACATCAGTAGTAATAGTTCAGAACTGCCTACATACTGTGGGATTCCTGTGTCATGCAGGGTTTTTTTAAAATTCAAATTCTTCTTTTCCTTTCCAACTACACAAAAGTCACAAATAGTGAATAATAAACACCACCCCTTGCAACACACTTTTTCTAAAAAGCTCCTAAAAATGTTACGCAGCCAAAATAAAAATAAAAAATGTTGAGAACTTAGAATAGATCTGTCAGACTCTTGAAGAAAAAAATGTAGGGTAAGTTTCAGCTGACAGATGTCTGCCTGAGACATTTCCTCTGCTCTTATCTCTTCAGATGCCGTCGGGTTTGCTCAGCTTTTCTGTCATTTTCTACTTTCTTTCATTATTACAGCTGGCAGTGTATGATTCAGAGTCAGGGACATTCCCCAGTTAATTCTCATGAAAGTCTTATGATGTAATACATTGTTTTGAGGCTTTGGAGTTTGAATCATTAGCCAGACCAGTAGTTCATGCCTCTAAATAACTGTCAATGCCAAAATTGAAGTAATTACAAAAATATTCAGACACAGAACATAGATTCAAAGAGTTATGTTGGTGGCATACCTAATAATTATCAACAACTAGTTTGCCTTTGATAACTTCTTTAGTAACATTTTGTAACAAACATGAGTTACAGACTTTAACATGGTGAATACTTGCAATCCTTTCCAAAATTGAAGGCAATAATCGATATCACGAATATCATCATGATGATTTTTGTAATGTGGAGGTACTCTCTTTTTGGAGAGACGGACCAAGCTGAAATTTTCCAGGATCTTTCAGGATAGGGTGGAAATTGGGAACATAGGCAAATGCAAGCAAAGGCTTTGAAGTGTGCCTGATATCGTGCAATACCATGTCGATGATGTGGAGCTTGGCAGACTGGCTGCCAACTAGGAAGCCATTTGAACCATCTGAGAGGTAATATCCAGGCCATTTCTCGCTGCCAGGTCTGCATTAGGAGTCCATTTGGTGAACCTGGCAGTTTCCAAGAAGGTTCTGATGTTGCGCTTCTCTTATGGCAAAACCAACAGATGTGGTCTCCTGGGGTCATGACTACTTTTATGCCCTAGCGTGTCACTAGCGCTCAGAATACCCTTATCTGCTTTACTGATTTCTGCGCCTAGCGAGCCTGGCCCTAGATTTAGCCATAACCATTGACCTATCCTTAAGGATATTGAGCCACCCTGTAGTTGTATCAGCAATGACGGCAGTACTGCTAAACCTGCTGAACAGTTGGCCATCCGATTGGGCCAGCAGCTCATACATGGGCTGCTGTCCCTGATTGGACAATGGCCTCAACAGCAGCCCCTTCATTGGCCATAGCCAACAAATTGCATGTCCACATTTGCTACACACCAAAACAGTGACAGCTTTTGGCTCCAGTGGTAGGAATTCTGCCCTATCCATAAATGCAGCCCATAGCAAAGTCTACAAATAAGCAAGTCAGCAATTGAAAATGATACAAAAATGTTTTGTGTCTCTTTGCAGCTGTAAATTGGGAATTTAAAATTGCGATAACTCCAACATGATCACATAATAGCAACAGAAAAAAGCTTCCTGGGTACTGTTGACTGGCAGTTGTTATGGTCCCACAGGATGGGGTTCTGAAAAATATAAGCAGCATAAAAGGTGAGCACCACGATCATTTTCATTAGCATCGTACTGTTATAATTGACGCCAGTGTGACACTGAAAAATCCACTTCCGATTTGTTAATCAGAATTTTCTTATGAAACCTGAATTTCGAAGAACAGCAAGTGTGAATTCAATCAATAAAATAAGTGTCTACAAATCCTGCAGAGTCTTGCCTCATCTCAAAAATGTTTTCACGATCAGCAACAATGCCAATTTAATACCAACGACAAAAAAAAAGACAGAATTGCTATTTTAAAATTTGGGCTATCATTACTTAAAAGAGTAACAATTAATTGAAAAAAATGAACACTTTTTAAAATGAATTAAGAGCTCAATTACATTGAATTCAATACCAATAATTTTATCAAGGAGGAAAAACTAGAATCCAAGTCATGTAACATTGCATAGCACAAGATATGATGCACAATCCAAATGACAGCAAAGCATTCTAGTCTACACACCAACACATATTTCAAAGTGGGTAAGATTACTGAGTTCAATTTCTTCAGCACTAGCAGCCTCCATTTACTAAATTTACAATGCAAACAAGTAACCACATTGGTAGAGTGCATTACATTATTTGTCAGATTTTATTAATGATCAGTTTAATGGGAAAGTCATCCTTGTTTAATTTACAGAAATGCTGCTGGAATAAATTTATACATTGAAGTTCTTCAACTGTGCAGTTGATATAGAGTCATAGAGATGTACAGCACGGAAACAGACCCTTCGGTGCAACTCATCCATGCTGACCAGATAAATAAATCTCATTCTATTTGCCAGCATTTTGTCCATGTCCCTCTGAACCCTTCCTATTCATGTATCTGTTCAGATGTCTTTTAAATGTTATAATTCTACCAACCTCCTCCACGTTTCTGGCAGCTCGTTCCATCCATGCACCACTCTCTTCCCCTTAGATCCCCTTTAAATCTTTCTGCTCTCACCTTAAACCTTTGCCCTCTGGTGTTGGTCTCCCTTACTCTGGGGAAAAAGACCATGGCTATTTACCATATCTATGTCCCTCTTAATTTTATAAACCTCTACTCAATTTCTAGTGCTCCAGAGAAAATAAGCCCAGCCTATTTAGCCTTTCCCTATATGGTTTGATGCTGCACTGTGTTTATGTTCAAGGCAGACTGTTTGAGGAGAAGGAAAAGTGACAAATTGCCTTTAGAGTTCAAAGTAACACTTTTTTTTAACCCAAAAAAAATCTGATATGCAGTCATGATAGATACACCATGCCCTGCTCTTATGTTGGGCGTAGTTAGGGATATTGTTATATTCCTTTATGAGATGTGGACATCACAGGCTGTGCCACCATTTATTGCCTTCTCCAGCTGCCCTTGAAAAAGTGATGGTGAGCTGTCCTCTTGAAATGCTGCAATTAATTTATTGAATGCAATATTCCAAAAGTGGCCTAACCAATGCCCTGTACAGCCACAACATGACATCCTAACTCCTACATTCAATGCACAGTTTCATGATACCTTTTGGATGTCCGAAACTAGATCAACCGTTGCCATCTTGCTTTCAGCTTGGAGTGTGGTTTTCCAGTAGGATCGCCCACTCCAGCAAGTTAATATCTTACCTGCCAGATTGGAAGCAGCAAGAAGTCAGGTCAATCTTAAATGTTAATGCTCAAATAAGCACAATCTGGACATCCATCTCACACAGGCACAGCAAGAATTGGGTACATGGAAACACCATCCAAGTTCCTCTCCAAGCCACTCACCACCCTGACTTGGAAAAATTCTGCCATTCCCTTAGTGTTGCAAGTCAAATTCCTGGATCTTCCTTCTCAATGCCATCGCAGGTCTTACAAATAATAAATTAATTGCAGCATTTCAAGAAGACAGCTCACCATCACTTTTTCAAAGGCAGCTGGAGAAGGCAATAAATGGTGGCACAGCCTGTGATGTCCACATCCCATAAAGGAATATAACAATATCCCTAACTACGCCCAACATAAGAGCAGGGCATGGTGTATCTATCATGACTGCATATCAGATTTTTTTTTTGGTTAAAAAAAAGTGTTACTTTGAACTCTAAAGGCAATTTGTCACTTTTCCTTCTCCTCAAACAGTCTGCCTTGAACATAAACACAGTGTAGCATCAAACCATGTAGTAAAAGCATAAGGGAACCGCAAACACGGATTGAATCTTACAAAGGTTTGTGTGATATGGGCTAGACAAGCTTCGTGGCAGGATTGGACCTAACGTCCGTTGTGGAAAATCTCAATGCAGAGAGCATCTCATTGGATCTTTTATGCTTTTAACAAATGTTGTGACATGTTTCTCTCTTGGCTGTGGCAAGTTGGCAATGAATTGTCTATTTAACGCTTTGTTGATGGCTCACCTTGCCTCACTAATATTCAGCTTTCCATATTACCAACTCATCAAACTAGCTAAATATCAAGAAGACCTGAAATGGAAACATATACCTCACCAATTCAGCTGACCGTTTGGTCTGAAGGATCTCCATGTTGGACACTGGGGATTAAATTCTCAGGGCACCCTCCATGGACCCAGACCATATATACTCTATGTTTATGGGCATTGGCATCTGATATTTGACAGTCTCAAAGAATCTTCATGGTATATTGCCTCTCTACTTACAGGGTGCCTTTGCTCTTCAATGTCCATTGGGCTGCACAGGCAACTATCATTGTAGTGCTGCTGCAAGGTCACTGGGCATTCAGGGCCATGCATTCAGCTCATGGATTAGACCAGGCTGTGCATCTCTGTGCTCGTCACTCCATTCTAAGCCTACTTGGATGCTCTCAGCGCACCTGCCATGCAGGGCCTTGCTTTGCATTTTTGCAGTTTACCCCTTTAACCAGAAATACTAGGCTCATGTTACTTCTGCCTCACCTTGTCATTTAGTGCAGTCACAAAGGAAGGAAGCTTGTCATGTTTGCGAGTAGGCCTCCGTCATGTCAAGGCGGATAACTTTTGCTCAGGGGGATTTCAACTCAGTAAGTCAAGAGCAGCATTCAATTACAAGCTAGGCTTGGAAACAATTCCCGATGAAGGGCTTATGCCCAAAACGTCAATTCTCCTGCTCCTCAAATCCTGCCTGATCTGCTGTGCTTTTCCAGGGCTACACTTTTGATTGATCTCTAGCTTCTACAGTCCTCACTTTCTCCTTTGAAGCAATGAGTCAATCATTTTTGTGGTCAATGTAAGGATGGCATTCTCATGAAGGGTAAGGAGGTGAATGTCAGGCAACTCAGTCTTGAGTCTTTCCACCCTTCTGGGGGCTGTTTTTTCTCCTGGAATGAGAGAGCAGCAGCTATTATGGAAGATGAAAGTGGGTGGTACTGTTGTTACTTTTGCAGCAAGTAGAGAGGGGTCCAAGTTAGTGAGGAGAAAGTGTAAGGTTAATGATGTCAGGAGTTGGGTGGGTGAGTGAGAGAAGATGTAGGCCAGAATGAGAGTGTAGAGACTAAGCCTTGGTGAGAGGTAGGTACAGCAGCAGAGATAGACTGAGCATGAAGTATTGGAGACAAAATGGTGGCATTTATCCTGGTGAAATGGAAAAGGTCAGAGTTTATCTTCTTATGGTGCTGTGCTTTCATCCAGATGGCTGAGGCTGTTTGAACCCCCAGGTGGCAAACTCGGACCAAGCTGACATAATTTGGTGTCGTGGTGTCCACTCCTGCACCTGGGGGTAAGAGGAAGCCCCACCACTACACTTGGGTGCTATCGGGTTAGGGCAGGTAACAACTGAGCGGGTTAGGCAAGATATGCTGAAAACATTTGCTACACCTTTTGGCAGAAATCCCTCCAAAACACTCAACACCAATCAGACTCAGCCAAATAATATGATATATTGATAATATTGTTAACAAGTAAATAATATCAATCAATGAAGGTTAATACATTGATCTCTGCAGTATGTGAAAGGTGCTGACTCTGGATACTTACATATAATTGTTTTATTAAAAAGTCATTAATCATTTGAGTTTTATTAACATACCTCTTGTTTAGTCTCTGAGACAGCTGATCCATTTTGTTCTTTCAAGGTTGTGTCACCTGCTAAGGACTGGAAAAATATTTTGTTAATGATCATCCTGGCTGATTTTTATTTCCCTTTGATTAGTGCATAACCCCCAATCACTGGAAACATATTTATGTTGAACGCTGACAAACAGCTGAGGATGCCATGCTGGTTATGCCTTCATCTGTCGCTGGATTTCACTACCGTTTTGTGTATTCCAAGAATGTGACTGAAAGATATCATGAACGTATGTAATTATAATGTGCTTATTTATGAGCTAAGTGCAGCAAAGTCCCAAGGCCATTCTCTCTAAAGGGATACACAGTTCTGTTTAACCTTGTGAGTAGTGGAGGTCTTGCCTTCATATTCAACAGCAAACTGCATCTGCATTAATGGTATCATAGACACAACTGTCCACTGTTGCACCTGTTCCATGCCATTCAACACGTCATGGTAGATTCCTTGAAAGAACTTTGATTCATTGGATTCCTTGTGCATTTTCCCACATTGCTACATTTTCTTTTCCTTTTCAAAAATGTATCCAATTCATTTTTGGAGGATATCATTGAACTTGCTTTCATCATACTTCTGGGCAGTATGTTTGAGATCATAATAGAACACTATTTTAATGTAAAATTCTCTTCTTCTTCCTTCTGGATTTTTTTTTGCCAATTGTTTTAAATCAATGTGCTCCGGTTACTGATGCTTTTGTCAGTACAAGCAATCTTCTACCTGATTTAACAAGATCATTTACTGCACCTCTTAGCCAGCAAAGTGGTTCAATCTGCTTTGAAGCTGTAGGTCAGTGCTGGTGGAGAATTAGAAGGTATTCATGTTTGATAGTTAAGCATTATGAACAAAAATAGGCATTTAGCTGGACTTCAAAAGTGGCCAGAGCATGGAAGAGCAGGATGAGGAAGAAAGTTCTAGAGTGCAGAGGCAAGGCTTTGTCATGCAATAGATCAGAATTCATTAAGTTGAAGCTGCATGGGAAATGTATAGATAGATGATCTAATGTATCACCCAACACTTACGGTATTAGATTGCTTGTCCAAAAGCAAGTCATGCATAAGTAGAGTAATGGTTTCATAGCATGATCCCATTTGTTCATGCTGTTAAAGGTAATGGAACATCTCATGATTAAGACAGAGAGAGATCTCTTGAAGGAGTTGCTCTAGCCCAGATTCTCCAGTTGGGAAATACTCATTGTAGCAGCACAAAGTTACACTTTGGGACCATGTAGAAGTGCTGAAGCATTTGATTCCCCAGGAATTGCCTGGGAAAGTTGGCATTTCCTTGAGCCGATTCTGCAACATCTAGAACACGCCAAAAAAAAATCCCAATGCTGAGTTATAGTCAGTCTTCAGATGATTTTCATCAATTAAACTTCATCATTACCCTTGAAACGTTAGTTGGGCAAAACCTGCTGTAACTCCTGAGGTAGCTCTTAAACTGAGTCCACAATTTTGCAGTGAACAACCACTCCCCCCAACTAGCCTCCACCAGTCCTAGACCCAGTACGGTTCATCTCTCCAACCCAATACCCCTTAGCCCCCAACCTCCTCAAACCCTCATGTCCCTACCCCACTGGCCTCTCAACCCAATCACTGGAACTTCCCTGTAACAGTCATATACTTCCATGACACCTTCCCACTTCACCTATCTTCCACCCTACACCCTACACCCTACCCCATTACCTACCTACTACACTATGTTCTACCCCACCTATCAACCTATGCTCTGTCCCATCTGCCACCCTAACATCTACTCCCGATCTGCCAGGTTCGTTGATCTCATGCAGGTTCAGATAAAAAGAAAAACATCAACAATTTTATTCAAATCCATGATTTGCATTTTGCAAATAATTTGAAAATGACACATCAAGGCACAGTTGCAAATTCTCTCCTTGGAGGTTGAAGAAACAATATTTGACACAGCAAGAGCTACAAAGTTTAATAAACCAACACAAGTGGTCTTGTGGTGCAGTGGTGGGGTCTGTACAGCTTGGACAGAGGTCTGAGTTCAAATCCCATCTCACAGTGTGATGTCCATGGGCACAAGTCTTAATTTGTCTAAACAGACTGATTTTAAAAAAGAAACAGCCAACACAACAGTACAAACATGTGCAACAGTTGCAAAAGCAATCATTCTCATGGTTAAACAATAACACGGGAGGTGGAAATGTATTTTTAGTGTAAGAATGATTAAGTTATTGTATTAAATTCACTGTGACCCATTTTAATGGTCGTGTTCAGATGTTTGAAATAAAAGTAGGTTATTGTCCCCATTAGAATCATAAAATGATCCCATACAAGTATGTTGAGTAATTCTATGTTAATACTGTATGGTACAAATTCTTCCACGAGCCTGTCATAATCTCACTCACATCTAATAAATAAAAATCACTCTCTGTTTGCTTTCAAAAACCTGATGAGAAGCAATATGATGAAAAAGGATCTAGGAAGATGTAATAAAAAATGAAAGAACTAACATTGTGAGATGATATAATTCTTGAAAATCAGACCAACTGGTTCAGACTGCCAGTCTGCATAATGTTTTTCCCCCTTTATTCACAAACTCAAAACAAAAGTTTCAGAGGCTTAAAGTAGCCAGCAGCCATTGTGAATCCCCAAACACTTGGTTAGTAAGCCCCCTACTATAATCTTGCTGAAGAGGCAATTTGAATGGAAATTTGCTGTATCAAGTAAAATATTGACTAATCAATCAGCAATTGATCAATAGTGACAGTTAAACATTCAGTACTTTTTGACAGCATGGACTACATGTTGAGAAGCTTAAAGCACAAATCAATCTAACTCCCATTTAACATTTTCCAGACTTTGCAAAAAAAAAGGGTCAATTGCTCAAAATTAAGAAGGGAAATTCCTTGAAGTGTTGAAGGGATATTTAATGTCATTTACTTATCAGATGACGATCTTAGTTTAGTTTAAATTTACAATTAAAGAATTTTGAACAAGTTGCTGCAAAATACTTTTCTTTTGGTTTCTGACACAGAACAAACCATTTGCTAAAAGGCAAGAGTGCCATTTTCTTGTCTTATTTCAAAATTGTAACAAAAAGTCACCCCAATTCATAAGGTGATTTCAGAAAGGAAAACAAATAACTGGTCTCGCATTTTCAGCACAGTCATTCCAGTGACTGGTTGACTGATGCAATGAGAATGTCTTAGTGGGATGAATCTGCATGACAGCAACTGTCAGTGTGCAGTTGATAATATGACCTTTATTGTTCCTGTGTACACCCAATCCAACCCACATCAGCAGGAGGAAGTCAATAGCAGAAAGTATACACAAAAGATCAAATAAAACTTGCCCCAAATCATACAGGAGCACAAGAACTGAAGCCTTCTTTGCAACTCAGTGCCATTCCACTTAAGCATTCTTTTAACCGAAAGAAAATTATCTCAATGAAAGAAATTACAATTTACCTCAAAGTATTCTCTTTAGTTTTGTATTAAAGACAAATCTTGATGTTAAACCTTTTATCATGCCCCCAGGACATTCTAGGGCTTTTTGTTTAAAAGTGCTTTGTAAGTCTGTCCACAGTTATTTTACAGGTCAAATCAGAAACCACTGTATATACAACAATATCCCTCGAACTGCATTGAGGTTTATGATCAATTAAGCTGTCCTAGTGACTTTAGAAGCAGTATAACATTTGGCCAAAAGCTCTCTGAAACGTATGTATGTGATATTTGTTTAACATCTGCTCTAAAATTCTGCCAGTGTGAGCAAATATCATATGCTGAAATCCCTTATGTAGGATGGAGAGAACACTGTAAAATACTAAGCCAAGGTCACCTAGCATCTATCAAAAGAAAGTGGAAACTGGTTCTCAATGTACCTGTTTCATCAGAATAAAGTGATTCGCAGGGATTGATTTCCGAGGTTGATTGCCCCTCTGCCCCTCTGGATCAGGGTTCTCGGCACTGACTGAGCAGGCTGTCCAGCAGCTAAACACCTTACTGAAACTGGCATTCTGCCCTTACTAGGCTAAATAAGGAATTGAATGTTTGGTTCCTACTTACATTGCTGGATGGAGAAGACACAGAGATTATTTTGCTCAGTTTCCCCAGCAATCACGCCCAAAAAAGTTCCTTTTTATTCATTTACACAGTGAGAATGTCCCAGGCAAGACCACGATTTATTCCACTTCCTGGATTATGTGGTGGTCAGCCTCCTCTATGGTCCCTATGGTGAATGTGTGTCCATACTGCTGTTAAGAAGGAGTTCCAGCATTTCGATCTCATGACACTGAAGGAATGATGGTATTGTTCCAACTCTGGGATCACATGTATAGAAAGGAACTTAATGGTGGTGCAGTTGACATACATCTTCTAACTTTCTTCTTCTACTTGGAATTGGTTGTGGAATTGAAAGGTAACGTCAAAGGAGCTTTGGTGAGTTGCTGCAATGTATCTTCTAGATGGCATAGAAGACTGGCACTGTGCAAAAATAGTACAGTGAGTGAAGCTGACAACAGATAGGGCCCTGATTAAACAGGCTGCTTTGTCATGCATGGTGTCAATCTTGAGTTTTGTTGGAACTGTACTCATTCAGGGAAGTTGCGTGTATTCAATCAGAATCCTGGCATGTGACTTTAGGGAGTCAGGAGGTGATTTACTCACCACAGAATTCATAGTCTCTGATCTGATCTTGGAGTGTTTATATGACCAGGTTAGTTATGCTTTTGGTCAGTAAATATAGTGATATTGCTGGTGGGGTTTAAATGAATATAATGCTGTCAAATGTCCAGGAGTGATGGTTAGAAAATATTTTACAGTGTAGATGGTTATTGCTTAGGGCTTGCGTGGCACTGATGTCACTTGCCAATTAGCCCATGACTGAATGTTACTCAGGATTGGCGCTACATGGATATGAAACATCTGAGAACCTTTCGAAGGTGGTATAGGTCAGGATGGTGAATCACTGTGCATCAATGGACTGCAATCAAGGCAGGGGAAAGGCATGCACTTACAGTAGGTCACCCTGAAGCCATAGTCAGCTCTAACTTCAGCTTCACAGGACTCAAAAGAATAGTTTGATAGCATGGCACATATAAGAATGCCAATGGCCATACATACAGAGATATATGGGGTATTAGTAGGACTATTTTTACTGTTTAAGAGTATTAAGAAGTCTGAGCTCAGAACTTGGTGCAGCAGTTGAACCTTATCCTTTCAGACTGGAAGTAGTGATCAGCCTCACACGATTAATGTGGAATCAGTCTGGATGTGCTGTCAATTTTATTGAATCCTCTCAATGTCTCAGAGCTGCATTGGGAGCTGGGAATAAGATGTTGCCATGCAAACCCAGTTTGATGCCCTGAAGGTCCAGATTGTTGCCAATCTGTCTGTGAATATTATTGCTCAAAGACACATGCAAGTTCTCTCTCTCTGAAGTCGAAAGCATTGAGAAGATGTTATTAACAGAGCCTCTCGGGGTGTCCACAACTACAAGTCAGATGTTTTTTATCCACTTGTTTCTCTGCATGTTTCTGATGCCTTAAAAGCAGTGATAACATGGGCTGTGGTGGAAATGTTTGACAGTGGTTTACTCATTATTTTCCATGTCTGAGCTTTCACAGTGTTGGCACCAGCTATGCCAGAGAGCCTAGTTTTGTGACTGGAATTTCTTAAGTGGGTTAGAAAGTTCTCCTTTAGTGAATTGAAAAACAAAATATATTCAATTGTCAGTTTTTTTATTGACAGCTTTCTTTTTAGTAATCAGAATTTTGGGCCAAGTTCCATAGTTCATAGTATCTGCTGTGAACGAGTGTCTTTCTGGAACTGGGTTGCAACATGCCAGTTTGAAATTGACTAGGAGAAAGTGAGGACAGCAGATGCTAGAGATCAGAGTCGAGAGTGTGTTGCTGGAAAAGCACAGCAGGTCAGTCAGCATCTGAGGAGCAGGAGAATTGACTTCATCAGGAAGTTCTCCTCCTCTCTCTACAAAGATCTCAGTTAGTCCCTCTCCACTGTACTCCCCAAGTCCTCTCCTCTGCCCTGAAGTTCTTCAGCCACGTCATCAAGCAGACGTGCTATCACAGCCACTTCCAGATAAAGGGTTCCAGCCAAAACATCAATTCTCCTACTCCTCAGATGCTGCCTGACCTGCTGTGCTTTTCCAGCAACACACTCTCAACTGCAACGTGCCAGTCTCATTTTACTTGGGATATTTATACAAGAAGATACAAGAATCATTTCCACCACGGTAAATAAGTTACTTGAATAATCTATGATTTCATCCATATCTTTTTGCTCTGACTTGAAACAGAGTTGTTATTCTAGAGTTAATACAAGCTGAAGTCAGTACTGAAATTTTAAAATGGTTTCTATGAAACTCAAGCATCTTAAAGTTGTGTGATACTGTTTTTGGAATGTTATTTAACATTATGCTCGCTAGAGAAAAGCAACTGCAACTTGGATTTAGATAACACATGTAATGTGTGGTATATTCAGAAGAAATGTAGTAGTCAAACTTGTTTGATATCACAAAATCTGTGGTGAAAGTTGATAACTTGCATAAAGATTGTTTCGAAGAATTTTGAGACTCTTGTCTAAAAAATGCTGTAGATTCCTTTTTGACATTCAACCAAGATTTGAATGCCAGAAGTATAATTTATTTTTAAACACATCCTATAAGTGGAATGAGGAAACAGCTGTTCCTGACAAAGTAACTGTGCTGCTGCTATGTGTGAAATTCTGCCATCCTCACCTGTTTAGCTGTTACTGGAACATCTCTCTTTT